>NC_080057.1:26394146-26694146 GCF_026212465.1 Amaranthus tricolor | reverse complement strand
TCAGTTATATTTCGGATGCGTGTTGCGACGGGTCATACTCGGATCAGGTCGATTAGTCACGGTTCGGTTGAAGATCGGTTATTCGAACTATCGGGTTAGTACCAGGTCGGTGTCGGTTAAAGTTCGTGTCGAGTTTCAATCGGTCTCGGGTTGTTATCGGTTAATAATTGGTTTGGTTTTACCAGGTACAGATCGGGTTCGGGTATTTTTCAAGTAGAATTCGGCTACGAATTGCGAATTACTAATTATTGTTGATCGAATCAGTATCAGATTAAGTTGTTAGTCATTTTTTAATTGATAATAAGGTTCCTTTACTTAAAGCAAAATAGTGAAAATGCAAATCAATTAGTGATTATTATTACATTGTTACTTTTACTTATTTGACCGGAAATTAAAATTATAAAGTTCTATCAATTTTTATCTAATTCGATTAAAAGTAGTTAAATAAACATTGACCATTGATTATTAACTCTAAATATATGAAATCATGTATTTATAAAATTTATTTTATTAAAATATTTATGACTTTATTAGAATAACTAATAGATGATTGAATATGAGTCAATCATACTTCTATGTAAAAAATTGGTTCGAGTTTATAGCAGTTCGATCTAAACTTCGTTCGGGATAAGTCGGTTTTAGTCGGATCGAGTTCGGTTTTGAGCATGACTCGGGTCGGATATGACTTGGGTCGGTCATTATTAGGTTCGAGTAATCTCGGTTAACGGTTATGTGTCGGTTAGAAAAATCGATTACAGCTCGGGTTCAGTTTTCCGATTTTCGGTTGTCAACATGTTCGTATATAGCTTGGAGTCGGGTAATGTCGGTTCGATAAACCTAAAAAAGAAACACATTTTCATGTTGGTTTACTTTCGATTTCGGATCGGATTTTCGGGTCGAGTTACTTTTGAACAGCTCTGAGTGAAAGTAATAAGGATAATATATAAAGAAGGAAATTTAAGTATCAGATATCATCCTTAATAAAAATTGAGCAAAATCGTTAAAATAATAATCAAATCTGTAAAAATATTTGTTAATCACTTTAACTTAAAACATAAAATAATTTTAGTCTTTAAATTGTTGTTACCTGGTCATGTCAATATTAAATGAAACATTAAATATGCTTTTGGAGTATATAATAGGAGTAGTACTTTAGTCTTTCTAGCTCCTAACTCTACTTTTTGGAGGATTTCGATTTAAACAATCTTACACAAATTTATTCCGTTATTTTTGTTTTAGAACAAGTTTAAATATCTATTTTCAACAATTTTACTGTAATTGTCTCATTTTTTTCTAAATAAAAATTAAAGTTATTTATCAGTCATATTTGTTTAATCATAACTAAATTCTCCGCGTCAAGTTTATTTGTTTCTTAATGTTTGCATAAATATAAATAAAATATTTATTTCAACAAATTAATAAAAGAAAAGGTTAAACTATTATAAAAATTTCCCAATATGATAAAAACAAAAACAACTTTAATACTTACAACAATACCTACTATTCACACTTTATAACAACCCAATAATAGTGGTCAAACAAACAAGATATATATATATATATGGAAACAAGTAAAGGCAAAAAATGCCATAAAACATACCAAAATAATCCACCATAAGAAGCCCGTCCGAACACCGGCCCGTAGGCCGGTGGAAAAACGTTTGGCCATAAGGAAGCCTTGCAAAAGCGGGTTTCACTCTGGTTGTCTCTCGGACTAAGTTTCCGGTATCAGAAAGGGAGTCTCCGAATTGGTATATAGCTTCAATTTGCATTGTAATTCTTGATCGCCCTTTGTTTCTAAGGGAAGTTTGTACACTTTGATGAGTAGACGTAGTAATGTTTGCAAATAGTGAAGTAATGAAAGAACATAGCACTAGCAAGATAAACGAAAAGTGCCTCATTTTGTTCATTTAGTGGAAATAATAATAATTGAGTTTTGAAATAATGATGGGATTTTATAGGTGGAAAAAGAAAGTGTATGGTCTGAAAAATTGATTGTAATATGTAAACAAATCAGCTCAATTAAATATTTAAACTGATGGTTGAAGTTCTAAGATATGTTATATATTCTATCACGTATCTTTTACATAAGAGACCTTTAAGCTAAAAGTGTGGATATAACACATACCCTTTTTATACCTAAGGCTGAATATGCCAGTGTACATGAGAGGTTATTGAGTTTCAAATACGTGACCTTTAGTCACTACCACGTTAGTTTCTGATATCATGTCAAGGAATCAACTCAACCAAAAGCTTAAACTGATGATTGAGACTTAGAATATGTCATATACTCTAACATACTTTTCTATTTGTGGTCATAATTTATACTAATTTTTTTTTATGAGAATTGAGCTTTTTCACTTAGAGAGCAAATACTATTTTTTTTTAAGCTAAGTCTTGGGTTTGATTTTTCATCTAGTCCTTCTTGTTTTCCAACATATTTTTTTTAATTCTCATTTACACATTTAATTTATCTATCATCTCATTAGCTATATTTTTTTGTGCGTATAAAAAATATTTTTAATATTTTTCCTTTTCTTAATTTCCACGAGAAATTTTCATTCAATGATTATGTGAAGATAGGTGTTATATGGTGGTTTGACTTTTAGTAAAGAATGACACATGCTACTCAACTCTTTTTTGAGTAAAATTTACATTTACATAATGGGCAAGGAGTGTGCCAATGTGGTCTATGTATAGACTTCTAGTAGATTCGAATAATTTAATCATTTTGAAGGTAAGGAGAATTAATCTAGGCCACGATTCTCTAGCAACATTTTAAGTTGTTTTTATTTTAGATACTAGTTTTCCATTAAATTTTAAATTTTGAATTTATATTCGCAACAAAATTAAAATAATAATCTAGGAAAAATTATTAAGAAAAATTAATTCTTAAATGTTAGCAAAATATTCATAGGGTGATTATATTTAATTTTCTACTTTTTAGATTCAATTTGATCAAATCTAATCTAATCAATCAAATCTAAAAAAAACTACTTTCACTTAATAAAATATTTTTATTTTAAAATGAAATTTATGAATTCAATCTAACTACCAAAGGTTGATTGTAATGTACTCCTACGTTATGTCAATTGTATATGTAATTGTGGTCAATGGTATGGCACAATACATTGTGGAAATCATAACATTTATCTAATTGTCTACTATAAGTTATACATACTTTAAGGTGTTGAAAACAGTCTCGACAATCTAAAAATTAATCGATCTTGTAACTGATTTCAATTTTAATACAGCTTTAAAATAAATTTAAAACTATGTAAAAATTACTATGGGCATTAAATTAACCCAAAATACATGATTTGAAATCTAACCCAATAATATATATGATGTTATGGGGTTTGCCTGTTTGATAAGAAATTAAAATTTGGTCCTTCCCGAAGTAAATGCTTAATTGGAGCAAGTTATTTCTATTATTCACCTCCTTCCACTGAAAATTACAACTAATAATTGGCATTTTTCTACATAATATTGTGCACAAACTAGAATTTTTGGCTCAAACGAGTATAACATACTATTGTGATTTTGAAATGTATGAAACACGAATACTAAAGCAAAAATAAACTTAACAATTGTAAAGAGCCCGTAAATAATATATAATGATATATCAATAATTTGTGTTATACTAACGTATATATTAATCTATTCTTTTGACATCGCTACTAATAGTAATATTTTTCCTTACAACATATCACTATCATTATCAATTTCAAAAGGACGGAGAAAGTATTACTTATATATGTAGTATTATACTAAAATTAAAATACCTACGATAACTCATTTCTCTTAAGTCTACGAAGTTGTTTTTGAAGTAAAGGCACAAATTGTTTTACCAAAGAATCTGCAACACATTTGTATCCATGTTGAGTCATATGAACTCCATCCCAATTTACTCTTTTGCTTGGGTCCTCACATACTGTTGATCCAGGACTCCCACAACCTTTGTCACCAAAATTGTATGGATTATTACCATTACCACAACAAGCCTTTTGGAGCCCATCTTGTTCGAACCCTGTACAATATAATGTTTTTTAATATTGATAGAATATATAAAATTTAGTTCTAAAATTTCAATCAAAAATTTAAGCTGATAATTAAAGTTAATAACTTTTTTTCTTCAATTACAATGTTACATCACATGTTTCGTTCTTTGGCCAATATATATATGATGTGGTTTAGGCCCCTAGAAAATGTGATAGCAGCATATCTCTTTATTTGGTACTTCGATTTAATATTACGTAAATGAAGAACCACATCATATACCCTTGGTTTTTTGTCTAATATTTTCAATTAGTTTAATGTTGCGTAAATGAAGAATCAAAACATATAAAGCGTGGTAGATGGCTTTTTTTCCACTATTATTGGACTCTGATACCATCTCAAAATTAAAAATTAATCATAGATAAACTCAATTTTGTAAAACTAATAAAGTGCGGTTTATAAGTACTACTCCATAAATAAATGGTAACAAGATTACCTAATTGTGGGCCATTGCTAAGAACAGATATTAATGCTGAATAATAATCTGCATAGACAATGGCTACATTTGTGTGGTGTTGTTGTAATAGTTGGATAGCTTTAATTAACTCTTGATTATAAGAAGTAGCAAAGTCATTGTAGTCTCTCAAACAATGATGTTCATCATACTTTGATGTGTCATTTGTAGCGAATAGATACAGATAAATAGGCACACATCCAATTGCAAAATTTCCAGGTACCACAATATTAGTTGCCCCAACACCAATCACTTCCTGAAATATAAAAAACAAAGATATATTTTAGTTATAATGTGAGTAAATTTGTCTTTCAAATAGAAATTATTTATTTTAAATTGATGATCTTTACTAAAAAAATTATAATATGAAAAAATAATAATAGAATTGAAACATTGTATAAATTTTATATGTGATCTCATATTTATTAACATACTATTATTTAGTATAAATTCAATCATTTTAATTATGGGTTGTGGTACATGCCATGCACCATGCATAGAACCACACTTATTTAGCTTATGAAGAACTATTTGAACAAAATTTATACACCAATTTCAATTGAGTAAAAGATTATATTTTTTTAGTTTTACATCAGAATAGACTATAATAATAGCTTTTATAATTAATTAATATTTATAATATATGCTTTATTTTGATTTTTTGTTGATGTATATATAGAATTAATGTTTTTTATTACGTACATCTAATCTTTTGATAAATAAATTAAATTCTACATGTGAAGCACTAAACATCATTAAATTAATTGAATGTTAATTATATCCCTACCATTAGCCTAGGCAAAAAAAATATTATTAAAAGCAGAAATTGAATATATATGATTGAATTGAACTCACCAGAATTGCATCTTTGATTGTATTGACAACTTTAGGAATTAGGGCAGATACTTCAGAAATTGGTTTACGTTGAGAGAAAGGACCATTGAAATCATTGCCTCCAATTTCTCCCATAAGAACAAGTGATTTTTGTAGCTTTTCTTTAATTGCTGTAATCATCATGTAATACTATGCTTAAAATTAACCTTAACTTAATTAATTACCACAATATAATAATAATATACTACATGTATTATTAATATTCTGTAACTAACCCCTCCTTATAAAACAAAAAAGGTTTGTGGTTGTCACTTAAACTTAAATGACAAATTAAAATATTAATTTAAGCTTAATATAAATTAGTAATTTATAAGAATAAATTTCAATTTGTCATTTAAGTTTAAGTGACAACCACCTTAAAGGTTATTTCAACAAATATTTCATGTTTTATAAGGAGGAGTTGTTACACATTCAATGATAATATATTTACCACGAATATATACTCCCTTCGATTTAAGTCTAATGTGTGTCCCATATTGGTTTGACACAATTATAAATAAATAATAGGGACCACTCTAAATAGTACGTAACATGTGATTTTCAAGTTAAATTTGTAAAAATTAAGTATTTTTTTGAATTAAAGTGGAATTTTAAGGGTAATTGGTAAGAAAAAAATAAGTTTTATAAATAGAAATAAGACATTTGAGGTGAACTTAATAACATTTCCTTTGAATTGGAGGGAGTATCATACTTATAATGATTACAACAAATTTATCTCACAATCATAATCATATATATATATATATATATATATATATATATATATATATATAGATTATTTATAAAAAGAGAATAGCTAGTGTTGTGATTGAATTAACGATATTAATTTTATGGTTTTGCACGAAAAGTTAAGGTAATTATAGTAATAAGCAAGTACCTGTTGGAGTAGAGAAAGATGAGTTAAGGTAAGATTTAAACCACTTAAGTTGTTTAGCCAAGGAATTGCGTTGCTCGTCACCAGTAGCAGTAGCACCAACCACTGCGAAATTGATTCCGTGGCTGAAATCGCTTCCGCTGGCCAAATACGGGTTCATTTGGGGTAGATTGAAGTACGTTGCTACGTATATATACACGTATCGTTACAAGTATATAAAAGATAAAAAATAAATAATTAAGGAAAAATTGATATTAATAATCTAATTTTTTTTCTCATTTTCTGTGAATAATCTTATCTTTAAATTATTTTCTAATAATCCAACATTTGCTTTTAGTTCACTAAAATAATTCAACCTTTATTTTAGTTTGCTGACAACATACCCTATTATTATCTAATATTAGTAATTTGGTATGCTATGGGAAAATATATTACAAAGATTAAATTATTAAAAAACTAATTTAAAGATGGGATTATTCATAGCAGATGGGTGAAAATTTGTATTATTAGTGTCAATTTTTCTAATAATTAAATGACTCGTTTCACTATAATTTAAATAAACCGAAAAAAAGAGTTGAAAGTCATGAAACATACCAATAAAGTCCGAAATGATGAGCCCATCGGAAGCTCGGCCTGTTGGTGTTTTTATAGTCTCACCGTAAGGCAGTTTTGTATATGCGCACTTTACCCCACCGGGTAGGCGAACATAGTTGCCATTATCATTGAGAGAGTCGCCAAATTGATAAATAGCTTCAAATTGCGTCGATAATTTTAGGGCACCAATACCCGGAGCAAATATAAGGCATACCAACAATAGCAAGTACACTATTTGATATCTCATTGTTAATTTAATAATAATTTCTTTGATTAACAACTTTTGTTAATACTAAGTAATGATTTGACAAGGGGGGAGTATTATATAGAAGTAGTGATTGCTAAGGGAAATATTAATATAAATATATTGATTATATAATCACAAATTCTCAAATAAAATCACGATGAGATTATTTAAGGGTTCGGCTCTTATAAGACTTGTTGCCATTTAGAAAATCATATCATAAATATATGTTTCCTTTCAAAATAATATTTGATGGAATCACTTTGATCGATTTGTTTCAATTTTTGTTTTTTTGTTTTTTTTTTTTTTTTTTTTTTTTGACCGCTTTTGCTTTATCTGATACATCCTAAGATTTGATATGGTGGTGATAAGCAAATATTGTTAATTATGGTAATCAAATATTTAGACTTTCAAATTAAAATACATTGAACAATCTCGTTCAATTTCACTTACTTTTAATAATATATTTTTTATTTAAGATATATCTTTATGAATAGAGGTAATTAACGAGGAGACCCTCTAAATATATAATATTTATTGTAAATATATTATTGAATATTATATTAAGATGTATATTTATGGCGTATATAATATCTATATATCTTAAAAGATATATCATATTAATCTAAAAATATTAATGTTTGCTGATTTTTGTAGAATAGAAGTATTATTTATTTCTTTTATAATATATTTTTTGGCTGAAAAAATAATTGTGATTGCAACATGTATCATTGAGAATAAAGCATTTTAATATGTTAGTAGGTTAGTATATTCTATGGGATCAACTAATCAAGGTCTTATGTATGTGTTGTAAATATATTCTCAATCAAATTAATCTTGGAAAAATCATTATGAATTATATAACTTTTTGTTAATTTTCATATGATAATACCAACTGTTAATTAATCATGAATAATATCAACTTAAATGGCTTTTTCCTAGAATAATATTAACTAATTTACCAATTTTTTTGTCATATAATTTCCTTTAGTTTGATTTTCAATGTTAGGGATATTCTAGCTAGGGAAACACCCCCTAAATTGGTATTCAAAAAATGGTATTATTATAGAAAAATAAGTAAAAGATTGTATTATTCCTGATAATTTTTTGTTTAATCTTTATGAAACAATTAGTTTTTCAAATTGGGTTGAGTCATGTCATATTTAATTTGAATTAATAGAGTAAATCGTCTCATATAAGATAACACACACATATATGGTTAGTTTTGGTCAACAACTTATGATCTTTACCTCATAATTAAGTTTTAGTTTACATTCACAAACAACCTAATAAAAATCATGTGGCATTACAGCGAATTTGATCAAGAATAATTTTTGAGTCTTGCTTAGATACATTACATAGCATTTTGTAAAGGATAGTATTTAAGACCTTGCTTGTTGTCTGCCATGGCTTCCAATTAGTTATTTTTTGGCATAAGCAAAACTAAATTTGGATTGATATTTTGATATGGTATTGAAATCAACGTGATAGATTCGGGTTATCGCATGTTGAGTCTCATTGATACCTCAATTATCTAAGTAGATAAAATTTACTTCTAATTGAGACCAACAACAGAATAAAATATCATAGTTTGATTTTCATTGCATATACCTCACTTTAATTTATTGAGACAATAATTATTAATTAAGGCCTCGTATGTGCATCTCTCACAATTTTAGGAAAATGGCCTATTTGTTCCGACTAACCAAAAAAAAAAAGTTTGATTGTGCATGTGACACAACCCAAAGTGATACGATTAGTCAATTGTGTTGCGTCGTGCCAATAACTAATTGGCTTTACAAGACATGTCATGGCATGACATCTAGCCCGTCTTATATATAGCCAGGCACACTCAGCAAGAGTTCAATCACGACCACCCTTTTAAATCTCTATATCTTGTATAAAGTATAGTCTAACATAAAAGTTATTAAATTAACATTATAAAAATATACAATTAAAAAATAAAATAAATAATTCTCACTTTACCATATTATTAAGGCAATAATATATTAAACAAGACTATTGAAATAAATGGTGCAAGGAAAAATATACAACAAATATATAGCACAAGAAAATATCGTAAAAATATTTGTTTTTTAAATAAGACACTTGCCCAAAAAAAATTAGCACACTATTAATCTATTATACTAATAATTAAATAAGTCACTATAATTTAGACATGTGCTTCTTGAGTAAAATTTAATCAAATCAACTCGTTTTTGCCTAAAAAGCATGCTGTATATATGTAGAAATTATTGAAATTATAAATCCTCTTTTATTTGTATTCTATCTTATAGAAATAAAAAAGAAAGTTCACATAACTTGAAAGTCAGTATTTTGTATTTCTCTGTCTCTTTAAATTTGATATATTATACAAATTAAGAATTTTTTAGATATTTTATAGCAAATTTAAAGAAACAGAAAAATTTTTATTTTGTTATTTATGTTGTATTCTTGGTGACATTATTGATAACGTTGCCAGTGGTGGAAAAACTTCGTTGAACTTCTGCTGCTAGCTCCTCCATGCTTAACTCACACTCTAGCCCTATCTGTGACACATATGATCAATTTAATTAATTAGGATAACAAAACAATAATAATAATAATAATAATAATAATAATAATAATAATAATTTTATAAAAAAACAAATGTTTAAGTAAAGTGATTTTTTTGTGTATATAAAAACAATTTAGAATAAGATATCATCATCATCCTACCCAGTGTATTCCGCTCATAGAATGAGGACAAAGTCTGGGGAGGGAAAGACGGCGGCAACTCATACCTATGAAGGAGAGCGCAGCCAAAGGAATCCCCCGGCTCAAAGAAGATAAATAGACATAATAACCACGGGAAAAAAAAACTTAAAGGCCTATAAAAAAACAAAAGCAAAACCACTACAAAAAGAAAACATAGAACTAATAGAAATTGAACGAGAAAAGCATGAGGTTAAGACATTAGAAATCTAAGACATGGATATGGTGTCTCTAACTACTCCTATCCCTAGTCAGGTCCGCAGAGAGGTTTAACTTATATAAGCGACGTATATTTGCTCATCCCAAGTTCTCCTGGATTTTCCTCGACTCCTCTTACCCTCAACTATAATGCTTTCTACCTTCTTTACAGGTGCGTCAAAAGTCATTCTCTGCACATGTCCAAATCATCTTAATCTATTTTCGCGCATTTTTCCAAATTATATAGGATAAATATACACATTTCAACGTTTCACTTGACTCGAAAATACGATAAATATTAACTTATTCAAGACACCAACAATTGAGTCTTCCTGAATTAGCTAGAATAAATGTAAACTTTAAATTTAATGTAAATCTTTGACTTAATATCCTGTTATTTATCTGTTAATCAATTTTTTATTTATCCATTAATCAAATTTTAGAACCTTGGGGCAAAATTATAAGTTTTTTTTGTCACACTATTGTTTGAAAATTAATTTTTATACCATTAAATTAAATTATAAAAAACTAATTTGTTGAAACTAATATGACTATATTATCTGTTAAAAATTAGTCATTATAAAAAGTAAAACAATACTTGCCAAAAGTGTTAAAGTCAAAGTATTAATTATAAGTAAAGATAAAGAAAAAAAAATTAGAATACACTGAAAGTGTATGTATATCATCAATTGTGCTTTACTTCTTCGTTAATTAAATTTGTGAAACTTATAATTTACACAACGAATTATTAGTTCATTTTCAACATTAAACTTTGCCCATTACTATCCTTTGTGGTTAATTCATATTATCTATTTATTTATTTATCTATTTATTTATTTATTTATTTATTTATTTATTTATTTATTTATGTATTCATTTGTGTTTGTATATGGTAAGTCAAGGGAAGGGAACCAGAGGGCTAGAGAAGAGGA
This sequence comes from Amaranthus tricolor, assembly GCF_026212465.1. Lineage (NCBI taxonomy): Eukaryota > Viridiplantae > Streptophyta > Magnoliopsida > Caryophyllales > Amaranthaceae > Amaranthus > Amaranthus tricolor. The sequence goes on along the minus strand of NC_080057.1, from coordinate 26,683,143 downwards.
TAACGAAAGTCAAACCTATAACTTATATAAGAAAAGTAATAAATATCCAAACAGATACTAGACTTAATTATCTTGGTTGTTCATAATTTAAAAGAATGTACATATCTAGAATCAAAGTGCACCTTTATGATGTCAAAAAGGGTTGATCATCCTAATGAGTTACTACGAAAAATAAAGTGCATATGTTACAAATGTACGACACACAATTTAGGGCAAAAGCTATTTCTACTTCTCTAATAACCAAAGAATCAAAAGGATTGATCTAATGGTTGAATGTATTCCCTTTTATGATATCATTATGATAAAGATTCGATTCTCACTATTTATAAGAGAAATAATTTCTCCTTTCCTTTTCCCTGTAGAGGATCAACTAATCTCACTGTGCTAAAATAATATGTTTTAGATCAAGTCTTGTATGAAACTATTTAATCGTGAGACTATGTTATATGACTAGTCTAGTTTTTTAATTGATCACTTTAAGACAACAAGTATTCATTAGATTAGCCCAATAAAAATCGTTTCACCGTATCATATGACCTAAAGTTAGAAAATTAGAGAAAATTAAGGGTTATTATAAGGAATACCTTGACAACGAAGTAGTAGAGAACGGTATCATCCATGCTACTAATATTCAAGTGAATAATATCAAAAGAAAGTTTCTCCAATGCACTTATAATTCTAAGTAGTTGTCCATGCATTTTCTTTGATATCACCCTTAACACAACATTAGACCCTGATATTTTGGCTTCAACATCTGCGACTCTTGAATTGCATGATGCAACTAACTCTTTTCCTCCATCGAATTTAAACGAGTCGTTTGTAATGATGTTTGAATTCGATATGTTTCTCGGGCTTGGTTGAAGGTTCTTCAGGGTTGGACCCGGGCTTGTGCTTGGGCTTAGACTTAGGCTTTTTCTTCTCTTTTGTGACTCCAAGGATTGAAGAACTTGGTGTAGTTCTTTTATGAACTCTACTACTCCTCCAATGATTGATGCTTGATCCCCCTATATGTTTCCAAAAAAAAAATTATATTAAGACAACATATATGTACATAATTATACATGTACCTCTCAACTAATCAATTACTTGTACTCCAAACTAAAATTTTAAAACATGTTAACAAATAAACTCGCCTAACTTCAGATCGAAATTAAATTAAGACACATATTAATCAATATGTCATTATTTTATAATACCGACGTTGTTTTTAGTTAATAACTAATAAGTAACATCATCTTGAATTTAATCACATGAATAAAAAGCACAAATTAATGTTCATTTAATTATAGTGTATTATAACATGAAAATCAATAGTGATATTTATTTTAGCTCACTAAAAAAATTGAAAAATAATAAATGAACCCAAATAATAGCAAAACTAAGTATATTGGTTAGTCTTAATAAGAACCATTTATTTACAAACTCAAAATAAGGATGTATGAGTTCCAAGAGGTGATAGGGTTTTAGCCTTTTAGCCCAAGCATGAATAGCCCTTTTTCTTCTTAATTCACTTGCCCTCATGCCCTAATTGCCCAACTGTTTATAGATCTTTTCATATGCTAGTTTGTTTCCTTAACAAACTCACTTTTTCAAGCCTAGGGTTAATATATTTCATTCAAAAGTTGCACGAAATTATTTCACCCTAAAATAGTTTGCATCTTTCTATTTAAGTAACAAATGAGAAAATATTAAGAAAGATGCATAATATTTTACTGTTGAATAATTCCATACAAAATTTACTTTGATTTCATATCAATCAAAAGTAACGTTTCAATCTGTTCAAATCTAAAATACTAGTATAAGGTGAACCGAACAATTATCTCTATAAACATATAGAACTAGTTCAACTATATTTTTGTGTGTTGTATACTTGTATATTACATATATATTTTAATATTAATACGATTTTTAATCAAATAAACCGAGATTATGGCCTAGAAGGTACCTTCTTGATGTAAAAGCAAGGCGTTAAAGAACGCAAAATTTTGAGATTTTCATTCATCTGCTTCCTTCTGTTCCTTTCTACTGTGATGTGTGACATTCTTTGAGCTTTTTAAGGTTGTCTTTCTTCTTTAGTTCTGTGTAGGAAGCTATGGATTAAATTTTCTGTGTGTTTACTTCTTGTGTACAACCGCCATAGAAAAGGGTTTTGATACTTATAGCCAGAGGGTTCACTCAGATTATCGGGTTGATTTGGATCAGTGTGTTTTAATATCGGTATTGCATCCACATATATGGTTTTTTATACATAATTTTATATAGTCATTTTGATGTCGAATCAAAGTCAAATTTAGTGATAAAATTTGTTCAATATTAAATCATCGGATCTATTTTAAATATCTGTACTTATAGCTAGCTAGGGAATCTAAATGAGGAAAGTAATTAAGAGAGGACGAAAGAGACGTGCTAGAAAGGGATATTATACACATTCCCTATTTATCATGCTAAGGGCTCTTTTATCATTTACAAGGTACTCAATCGCACACGCTTCTTAAAGATGAGCGATCTTAGATTATACTTCCTCTTATATCAAATAAATGTTCTATTTGTTTCTGACACGCACTATTTATCAATTATAAGCATGTCCAAATACAATTGAAGATATTTCAAAATTGAAATATGTATCGTCAACTATAAGTGTGCAAAATCAATCAAATGAGATATTTAATTAAAATAAAAGGGAGCATTATTACTATTTTGTCTTTCATATTCTTATGTATAAAAAACATAATCAAATAACTTATTATTAAATTCGTCTTTAATTAATACTTGTATTTATAACATTAACCTTTGTGGTACACTCTTATTTCGTCCCTATGTGATGCTCGTAAACATCGATATTATCAGAATCCACTTAAAACTTAAAGTTTTTTCGCACAATAAAAACAAAGAGGATATTAAAAATTATTGTTCACTTTTATTCCAATTGATAAGCAAAGTGACCAACTTAATTAAATTAATTAAAAGTTTGAATTGATATTTGATACTTTAAGGTTTGTTATATGTCTATCACAAATTCACAATTAACATTCCTCATAAAATTTCCTTCGAAGTAAAAGAGTGGACGCAAAACAAATCATATTCATGTCTGGTGTAAAATAATTACAGTTGACAATAAATATAGATTAGATTTAAACTCATAACTGGACATCTAATATCATATTAAATATTCAATTCAACGAAAAATTATAAAAATAACAGATTATTTACTTCACATTAAATCTGAAAATATATTACATATTCTATGACCGGCACCGTGTGATGCCTAGCTACTTGGATAGAATGGGCCCACTTCATAAAACTTAAAGCATTTTCCTCTACAATTCTCTCGTACCTTGCCGCCTACTATGACTGAATTGAATGCAGAGAGTAATAAAGTTGTCTCACGTAATTTACCATGCAAATGCAATGAAAGATCTCAATATTTTGTGCATGCACTTCACTTGTGACTGTGAGTTTATCCCATCTCCATATTAAAGAGATCACAAATTGTTGTATACTTATACGTCTTATACTTACGTAATGCGCATCTCATATATAAATTAAATATTTCGACTAACATAAATTATGAGAATGTGTACTTTTTATAAAGACAGTTCAGATATTTTCTCGTAAGTTTAAATTAGGACAAATAAATAAAAATACGAGAGGTTGAAAGCAAAAAAAGTGATGGACTACTTGATGTTGTGAGGACATTTCACAGTGAGACGATCACTATTGTATGAACTTATTTCTCCTAAAATAATATATATATATATATATATATATATATATATATATATATATATATATATATATATATATATATATATATATATATATATATATGGTCAAGTTCCAGTAAGAACCAAGCTTATCTGAGAACCGTGAAAACCAATTTCTCCGATACAAATGTGTTACCTTTTCAAAGAAAATGTGTTACTTTTGGACAAAAACAATTACATTTGTTTTTAGAAAAATCTAATACTTTTTAGCAAAAAAGTTACTTTCAGAAGAAAATATAAATACAAAGTAACACGTTTTTTTTTCAAAAAGTAACACCTTTTATATGAACACCTTTTTGTGAGTTTTTCTTTTCTTAAAGTAACACGTATTTGCCTAAACATAACACCTTTTTCGTAAAAAAGTAACATTTTTTTGTGAGGTTAATTGGTTCTCACAATTCTCATATAAGTATGGTTCTCATTTCAACTTTTTCATATATATATATATATATATATATATATATATATATATATATATATATATATATATATATATATATATATATATATATATATATATATATATATATATATTTATATATATATATATATATATATATATATATATATATATATATATATATATAACATTATTGATATTCACAAGCAAACTTATTAAATCTTTTATGAATTTAATTTTCCTTTATTCGAAATAAAAGTTATAAGCACGTATCTGAATTATTATTTTTAAATAAATCGAATAAATTAGAGTCTTACTCTAGCTCTTTATACTTCATTGACAGTAAATATGAATTCTAGTACCATATAGGAAGTAAATGGCTTGCCTTTTATTTTGAAAATTTTGCTTAAAAATCAAATTATTTTTTTCACATTTTCCATTCTTTTAAGACTAAATCAAATTTTGGTCTAGTTAGCTTGGATGGACTAGTCCATTCAGACTGACTGTGGGTTGGGCTGGGCTGAGTTTACAGATCATGTTTTTTATATCTTAAGCAAACAAATACACAGAAATTGTAAATGTAGCAAATTAAACGAAACAGAATACTGATTACTTCCGACTAATCTAACATGCAGTATTTTAGGCAAAACAGAATCATAAGTTTACAATTAAACTTTACCATAAGTACATCCAAGTTAAACAGGCATAGAATATATCTTATAAGCATGCCCATGACAAATGTACTAAGCAAATAACCCGAAAAGGAGCTGCTCGCTGCACGAACATAATCGTCTAAGACTCCCCTGACAAAGTAGCGGGTGAAGGTTCTGTTGCTTGCTCGCCTTGCCAAGTCCAGATAATGTCCTTAAGAGCTGGTCTCATCTCCTGCTTTACGACTTTTTGATACTCGAACGAATCTCCACCCCGTTTCTTCAGCTCTACCATATGAAAAGTCGGAGTAACCTCAAAAATCTCGGCTTCAAGGGATAAAACCCCTTTTCGCCCTTCTTTGCACCCTTCAAATCTCATTAGGCCACCGTCTTTTTTCTTCACTTTCAGCTTAAGCTTCTTAGCTACTTCCTCGATCTTTGAGATGATCGTTGAAGCACTCCGATTGGCTGAGAACCGAACCTCCTTTTTCTGGCTCTTATCCTCAAATAAACCAGATAAATCAAATCCTTCCGAGAAGGAAATGATATCAAATGCATTTAAGTTGTAACACGGCTGAGAAACTTCTTGTTTCGCTTCGATGTTCTCACAAGAACCGAAAATAGCATCTACATCCACTGAATCGGGCTGCATATCGTTAAAAACGGGCCTAGCATCTAAGCGTTTAGACTCAAACCCTTTTCGGAACCAAGAATTCTCCATAATCTTAGCTGTTGTGATTCTTGTCTTTGGGTTCGGATCCAAGATCTTGACGAGCAATCTCCGTGCATCGGAAGGAATCCAATTCGGGAATTTGAACTCCGCTTTTCCAATCTTTCGATACATCTCCATAAGATTCGAGTCTTGGAACGGAAGATATCCGGCCAATAGCACAAATAAGATCACCCCACAAGACCAAATATCAGCTTTTGCTCCGTCATAGCCTTTCCTTAGAATAACCTCTGGTGCAACATAAGCAGGGGTCCCACACGTCGTGTGAAGCAACCCGTCTTGCTTCCTTGTTTCCGATATAGCACTCAACCCAAAATCCGTCACCTTGAGATTTTCATTTTCATCTAGAAGGAGGTTTTCGGGTTTCAAATCTCGATGGTAAACACCTCTACTATGGCAGAAATCAACAGCTGAGATTAACTGTTGAAAATACTTCCTAGCAACATTTTCCTTCAACCTTCCTTTGGCGACTTTGTTGAAAAGCTCACCGCCTTTGACATATTCCATGACAAAGTAAATCTTAGTTTTGCTCGCCATAACCTCGTACAACTGCACGACATTCGGGTGTTTCACAAGTCGCATAACCGAAATTTCTCGCTTAATTTGCTCGATCATTCCGACCTGCAAAACCTTCTCCTTATCGACTACTTTAATCGCAACATTTGCACCCGTTTTCATATTTCTCGCAAAGTACACTTTTGCAAAAGTACCCTGTCCTAGTAACTTTCCTAACTCGTATCGCTGCATCAAGATGGTTACTTTATTTTCCGCCATCTCAAACTACGGATAAAATAAATTTTGCAGAACAATATCAAATCGAATTAATATTATGCTACGAAAAAAATAACGAAATCAGTCAACCATCTTCACATAGCTCATATGTAGAAATAAGGTAATCCATGACATTCTTGCATACAGTGGGCATGTAGAGCTCAAAACTGATATATCTGCATACAATGTGTCGATACTTATCTGTCGTTGATGGCTGAAGCTCGAGTAGAGCTCTGAGTAATTTGGGTTTAGTCAGAGAATCCTTAGATGTCAAGCACATCTTGCAGCATTCCCTGGTTGTTTTGGAAAAACGGGGGATTCCGGGAGTCGAGAAAGTTATTTACGAGAGTAATGTGTTGGAAAAAGACGAGGGAATCGATGATCCAATAAACTTATATACTAATTCACCTGCAGAAGAAATTCAGAGGGCTTTGTCAGCAGAAAGGTACATTAAATTTACTTCAAGATACAAGAAGTTATCATTTAGAGTATGAGCTATTTGAGTTTGATTCACTATTCTCATTTAGAGTCTGTTCAAATGTGATTCCTTTTGTTCGGATCAGTGTCATATGATGCGCTAATCTCCTTGTGAATCGCGAATCGAAAAAAACAAATTATGGTCGATTTTGGGCTATTTGAGGGAGTTGCGAATTAGCTAGTGAATTATGTTATACTGGTTCGTATAAAAGAAGATAAGTCAAAATAAAGACTAATCGCACAAGATAAAATTACGGGTTTTTTCGATGGAAAGAATGAAGCCTCATATCTTAAGAGTAGAGGTGTTTATTCGGGTCAAGTCGATTTCTCGTCACGTGTTTTGGGTCAGTTTAAAATCGAGTTTTGTGTCCATATTGATTTTTACACAATTTTAAATTCATATTGGTATTGGGTCAAGTCGTGTTTGGTTATAAGGGCGGGTAAATATCGGGTCATCGAGTTTGTTTTGAATACATCTACTTAAGAGTTTCCAATCAAACAAGTTGACTTCATCCTACAGAATTGCTTGTCATAGAGGGCATCAAAAGATACTAATAGATGAAGTAAACTTTGCCTGGTTTAAGGCATTTTACACATCAAAATCAATCATTCTCCAAAAGGACCATGACCAATTTCAAAACAAGAAAGACATCTCTACAAACATGATAAGGTAATAAGTTAAATGTTTGGGCAGGTATAAGTCATCTTCATGAGAGGAACAGACAGCAAATGCATGTCTTAATCATCTTATATCAGTAGGGCAGTTATGGTCCAGGCCATCATTAGATCACAAGGAAGCAATTTGTAGTGTATTAAATTGGGGCATTACACGGGTGGTTTGGTTCTAGTCATCCTAATTTGGAGTAATTTTGTGTTATGTCGTGCAATTCGGGTCAAATACAGGTTTACTTTGACCCATAGATCGATCAGGGGTGGGTTTAGGCATATGCAAGGCGTCCAAGGGCCTCCAATACTTCTATTTTCGACCTTGGATCGGAAAATGTCAGAACGAGTCTATTTTACACATCTCTAATTTTCCGGTTCACTAACTTCGATTCCAATCAAGCCCTTATAAGCTTAACAAGTTCAAGTGAACAAGAACATAGTAGGGAAATCCTTAATCTTCTACTAAGGTGTTTACTACTAAATGGTAGGGGCTAAGCAGAACTTCTGCCCCTTGACCCTTTTTAAAGGGTTCAGCTCACCGGCTTTAGTGGGGTTGCCCCGTTGCACAGCTCTAGACAAAAGCGTCAACTCTGGTCAAGTCAGATTAGACCATTTTAAATTGGTTCACATAGTCGCGAAACCAATTTTGTAGTTAATGTTGTCGATGGGGCCATTAGTGAACCCAATAAAGGACCGGGAGTTCTCAAACCCCACGATAAATTATAAATTTATACTAATTTTTTTAAGAAAAATTATAAAAAATGTTGAATATAAGAAAAATATGTCACGACCCTTTAAATTTTTTTCGTTTTTGTCTAATTATTATAATCAATTTCAAATACTCATACTTAAAATTCTGAGTCCGCCTTCACTATACGATTATGATGGGGTCTATGGGTTTGACAACACATTTCGTTACCCCAAGTTCCGTAGGTGACTCCACCTAAGCGGGTTATGGAGTCGGATATGTCCAACAAACAAATCCGGGCTTAGATGTAGGAACTATAGAAAGAAATCCGGTTTAGACTATCAGCATTTTGGTACCGGGTCGGATCTAACCCTCCAAATCCACATACACCATTATCACAAATCACATCAAATCCAAACAACCATTTTAGATGAAACTTCTAGAAGATGAATCATAGAATTTGAGCACTTACATCACAAATTGGTAATCATCATAAATTCATAACATAAATCACTGAAAATTTATCATTGAATTACAAATAACATACAATCAAAAATATGGAGTAATATTTACATGGGTTTTTTAAATAATAAAACAATTTATGAATATTCCAGGAATAATTAAGTGAATATTTACTGAATTATATCATATAAAAAATACAATCTTTGTTGGGTTTCAAATAGTTCTGATGACAAAAAACAAAGATCAAATATTTCAGTAAATAAATGATCAATTGGGTAAAATTATTGTTGATTAAAATATACAAAACCCTAAGAATTACAGATTAAAATGCAGGAAAATTGAAAAAAAAATAAATAAATTTTTGTGAAAAGTTTTACAGAGAAAATTATTACCTCTTATGAATCTGCTAATCTATAATTCTTGAACAGAAATGCAGGAATTATTCACCAAGATTTTTTAATTTTTTGAATAAATTCACCAAGAATTAATCCAAGACTTGGATAAAAATGGTTTTTAATTTGAAAAAGATGAAGCTTAAATGGGTTTGGAATTTATAGAGCTCTCTATCGCTTAAATTTTTTCCTTGTTTCTCTATGGTGTGGTTGGTGTGAGGTTTATATGTGAGCAATCAATCACTTACCTTATGTTGGCCCTAATAATAAAAGAAAAAGGAAGTACTATTAATATTACCGGGAGTTGTAAATGGAGGGTTACCAAAGTCCAAATACGCTATTTGGACTTTGGAGTACTTGTATAATGATATAGCTACTAGGGATGGTCATGGGTCCAGGACCCTGTAAGACCCGCCCCGGACCCGCCTCTTTTATAAGGGTCTGGGTCTTAAATTTTGAGACCCGTTGGATCCGGGTTCAGGTTTGGATCCAAATTTTTTTTGACGGGTCCGGGTCCGGGTCCGGGTCCTAAGGTGAAGACCCGGACCCGGACCCTAAACTTTTAAACTTTAAATTTTAAATTTTTGAATTGCCATAGTCATATTACTGGGTATTTTAAATTTAAAACTTTTAAACTTTAAATTTTAAATTTTAAATTTTAAAACAATGGTCAATGGATGGGCGTGGGACTTTGGTAGACTGGGAGTGACAGTGGGCCATTCTCGTTCTCTCAATTATCTATTCCAATTTCAGACTTCCAGTACATTCTCTCAACACTCAAGCAAGAAGCAGAGTAGCAGCAGCCATAGCCTCGAAAACCCTAATTTTAGTAATTATTTTGTATTTGAATTTCATAAACTCGAACAAGTATTAGTAATAAGATAATAAGTTGCTTACAAAAATACAAAAAAACTCGAAAAAGGTTCAATTTTGACAAATCAAAGAGGGTTTGTATAAGACCCATTAAGGACCCTAGACCCTGTCAGACCCGTAGGGTCCGGGTCCGGGTCTGAAAATTTTGGACCCTAGGCTCCGGATCCGGGTCTGGATCCAAAAAAAAAAATAGGGTCCGGGTCCGGGTCTGGCCAGACCCGCTCCAGACCCACCCCATGACCATCCCTAATAGCTACCAACAGGTGTTCATTTGACTTATCAGAGTATTTCCGGTTAGGTATTTAGATTAGTTTAAAATTGGGTTTTGTGTCCATATTAATTTTTACATAATTGTAAATCATATTGAAATCTGGTCAAATGAAATTCAGTTATAAGATTGGATAAATTTCAAATTATCAGATTTGTTTTAAATGCGTCTACGGCCATAGTCAAAGTGTAAACCTTTTTTGGTAACCAGGTAGACTACGTAAAGGAGGATGAGGGTGGAGCAACCGACTTTAAATTTTTTATGGAGGAGTAATATATGATTTAATCGATATAAAATTTGATTCTCAAATATACATTATTTTTAAATACATGGTAGACTAAGGGTAGACTTAAGTACAAAAATTTTTAAAGGAGATTTTGTAAATAAAACTTTAAATGTTGCTCATTGATTTTGTACAGGCCCAAATATTAAGATACTTAACCTTAAATATTATGTATATTATTTTTAACCGGTTATCTTAGGGAATTTTGAGTAAATGTAAAATAATTGGAAGTATAAAGTTAAGCATCTCAATTATTGGGATATACATAGTTAAATAATAATTGATGATATTTTGCATCAATAGTAATAATTGAAAGTATTACTAACAAAATTTCCTTTTTTAAATGTCTAATACCAAATGAGAAAGAATTTTGACATATAGTATTTGAGTAATACGAAAAGAGTTAGGAGTAAATGTTACTTTATTTTGTAAAACAAACCAATAAGCAATATATAATAATTAATAACAATAAAAAAGTTATGAATCAAACAATATGTTATGGGGAGTACCAAGTAATCAAACAACATTTCAAACGATAATCATAACTCATAAATTATTTATCAAATATATGGAAATTGAATTTTTTGCTATTAATGAGTCAATGATGGATTGAGTTTATACGTTTCATCATGTATTCTATTCTTTTTTCTAGTTTTTTTTTTTTTTTTTTTGTGTGTGTATAATCTGAAATTAAATGACAATTATTTTAAAATCATACAAAATAAATAACTTTGATTGTAAATGATTTTACCATAGAAAAATTATTTAAAAATGAATGCAATAATTCAATTATTGAGTTATATTTTCTCATTATTATAATTCAAAGATGAGATATCAATCATACCATATGGGAACAAATTTAGACAAAGTAAGTTCACTCAGTAAAAATTGAAAACATAAAAAATATTGTAATTAAGTGTCATATGATTGAAATTCAAGGGCCTTTTGATAATCAAAAGATAATAGCTAGGTTTGTCTACTAAAATATGAATATTGATTATAAATTATGAATATTGATTAAGCACATGCACAAAGAACATTTCCTACCCCACTAATTTTTGTATGTATGCAATTTTACAATTAATAAATATAGAAAATAAGTTCGAGAAAAATAAATTGTAGGGCCTATTTTTCCCTTTTAGAAAATAAAATAGTATAATTGATTGAGATTCCATCAACAGATGAATGTATACACATTCGTGACGTAAAGTAAATATTTTCTCAGATTAATAATTACAAATGGTCTTAGACAAAACGGTCTCATAATGAGACCGTCAATTTGGGCCGGTCCAATTCGCGCGTGTATCAACAGCACATGCTTTCTCTTTTTTTTTCATTTTCTAGGCATTTTTCAATTTTAATCTTAAAGGTATCAATTTTAACCTTTAAGATATCAATTACAACTTAAAGTAAAGTTTAAAGAGATCAATTAACATAAAAAAAAATATCAATTTTGACCTATTTGTGACTAATTTTGACATTAAATTGATCAATTTCTACCTAAATATGGTTTTGTTTCACAATTTGAGAACGAAGTTAATAAAAAAGTATTATTTTATCATTCTATAGATGAATTTTACACAACAAATGAATGGTCAATAATACTATCAATAATAGTGTTAAAATATTGTACAATACAAGTATTTTTATTCAATGCAACATGATGGTTCTAATGGAGCATAAGAATACTTGTACTCTTTAATTATCGATCAATAATAGTGATATTGCTCTTTCCTCAACACGTTTATATATATATATATATATATATATATATATATATATATATATATATATATATATATATATATATATATTTGTAAATAGTTGAAATTGAATATGTTAACGGTTAAATTATGAGACATAAATTGACAATTGATGTTTTATGATCTAACTCAATTTTGAACGTATAAGCTTCAATTATCGTTTTCAAAATAAGTATTTCAAAATCTATAAAGATATTGTATAGGTTTTAGTTGAACTTGAATATGTTAATATTTAAATTAAGACTTATAATTTGACAATGATGTTTTATAATCTAACTCAATTTTGAACTTCTAATCTTCAATTATCGTTTTAAAAATAAGTATTCAAATTTTATAGATATATTGTATAGTATTTAGTTCAAATTTAATATGTTAATAGTTTTAACACTATTATTGATAGTTTTATTGACCATTCATTTGTTGTTTGAAATTCACCTATAGAATGATAGAATAATACCATTTTATATAACTTCGTTTTAAAATTGTGAAACGGAACCATATTTAGGTAGAAATTGATCATCTTAACATCAAAATTGATCACTTATAGGTTCAAATTGAAATTTTTTTACTTTAATTGATATGTTTAAGTATTACTTTACGTTAGAATTGATACCTTTAAGATCAAAATTGATACCTTTAAGGTCAAAATTGATAAATGTCTAGAAAATGAAAAAAAAACAAGGAAAAACATGTGATGTTGTTACATGCACCAATTGAGCTGAGCCACTCTTGATCTCAATTTAAGAAGAACTCGACCAAGTTTTAGTGTAATAATTAATGAACTTCAATCATATTTAAATATAAATTTGTGCAATGCATAAATAACTTTGCATAGAATTACATTTAAATATAAATTTTTACAAATATACAATTGTATATTATCATCATCAAATTATAATAATTCAACACAATGTAATATTCGCTATAAATTATTTATAATAACACAATGATTTCATAATTAATTAAATAATAGAATAATAATAATAATAATAATAATAATAATAATAATAATAATAATATAAACATTTAAAATATTTATATTAAAAATATAAATGTGAAATAATAGTTTAAAAGTTTTAAAACACCCCTTTACATATAAAATTTTCCGTACTCTAGCATAATTTGTGTTGCTGACCTAGTAGTTGTTGCCCATTTTTTGCCAATTGGAAACAAATTTTTTCCGATTAAATATTAAAAATTTATTTCAATAATAAATACTCTTAATCACCATCTCAAAATAGCAATATTATACCACCTTGATACTAATTTTTTTTTTTTTCAAAATTATATAGGGTAAAATTAGGGTAAAATGAGGGAAGAAAAATAACTAGATGAAAATTAAATTCATAATTTATTTTCTTGAAAAAATTTCTTACTTTTCAATTAGGATAATATGCGATGATTAGAAGACAAAAACAGGAATATAAGTCAAATAAGATTCACCCAATGACCAGGGAATATATGATTCAACGTCCTTATTATAAGCTTTACGATAATTTAAGAATGAGTACAAATTTTGACAGGTTTCGTGTTATATTAATCTTTAATTAGTTGATTAGTGTTGTTAATAGAGCTTATCACCATATAACACCTTGCTATCTTTCTTGTTTTTATTTAAATAAAAGACAAAGGGATGTGTGATATGTCTTGCCTGCCATATGTATCAACTCAATGCTATTCTTTTTGAATGATAGACTTCTTTACTTTTATTTATTGGAGGGGCGAATGCATCAAACTAATATAGAATTACATATATTAGAGGTGATCTAGATATCGGGTCGATTTCGGATCAGTTCGACTAAAATCGAATTTTGTTTCCACATTGATTTTTATATAATTTTAACTTCATTTTGAAGTGGGTCAAGTCAGATTCGATTATAAGGTCGGGTGAATATTGAATCTAAATTTTTTTAACACCTCTAGGCAGATCTATAGTCGTTCAATGATATCAAGTATTAACTAGACATCATTTTATTTATGTGTAAAAATAATAATATTACATATGCTTATTAAGTTGATAGAAAATTTACTACATAATAATATTTACCTAGGTGTAAAAAATAAAGTGGATAAAAGAAAACTTACGGTGTATATATAGTTTTGGTTTGTTAGATTAAACCCAAGACATAAAACCATTATTTTTGACAAGTTTATAGATGATATAAGAAAGAGAAAAAACTTATGGTTGGTATCAAAACAAAGATTCCTTTAGTGTCGTTATTATGAACACAAGTTCTTATGTCTGATCAATTATTGGCATTTGTTTGTTCATCTTCATTCATCCCTCTCAATAATGACGTAACTTAATTACTCTCTATTATATAAATTTTTCATTGAAAGACAATTATTGGTGAGAAAATCAATAAAATAAAATAATGAGAAAAATATGTAAATAAGATAAAATGTAAATTAAAAGGATAAATAAGAATAAAAGAAATTTAGATCATGAGTCATGAGACTCATGACCAAAAATACAAAATTAAACAAATTTGATAGGTAGATTAAAAGAAAAAATAAAATAAATTTTGTAAGACAGGCGAAACAATTAGTTTAATTTTATTCCTTGCATTATGTAAGGGAGGTCATCCTAGACCAGTATGTCTATTGTTATATACGTGCAACCGTGGATGCTACGTCTCATTTTCCTTTCCATGTTCGCAATATACATGAACCTGCCCATCTTCACTCTTTAATTATACGATTGTGCGATAATTTATCATGTGTTTGTATCTCCATAAGGGATTTTAGTGATTTAAAGACAAAGTTTTAGAATCTTCATACTTTTAAACTTTGATGTGATAATCATATTAATGTATGTGTCGATATTAAAAATTTAAAGGTAAAGGACCTAAATAAATACAACTGTGAAAATAAAAGTCTAAGCCACATGAAAAGTAAGTTGGGACAACTCTTTTCAGAAGGTGGGTCTTTTTTTCATACCAATGCATGATTACGGTTGATATTGTTTTTCTCCTTAGTGTTTGTATTGTCTTTGTTTGATACAATGAAATTTTTTATTTAAAAAAAAAATAAATAGAATTGTTAATATCAAAGTTTTAGAATTTGTGACAATAATAAAAAATTACCGCCATGCATTATACAAAAGGAATATTCAAAATAGATTCTTAGCATCATAATTTGCTGACGTTATATATGCAAGGAATATTCATAAAAAAAACAACGAGTAGAAATCATAAATAAACAATTGAGAATCACTAAGGAAGGAATTACTGTATTAGATGTATGTAAAATATGCACAAAAGCACTCTATTAACAACTTGTGGTTCTTCAATCTCATTAAATTTTTGGGTAATGGGTATGTTACGGAAAGAAAAAGCTAATTAAGAATGGATGTAATAAATATTAAAATTAATTATTTTTTCTGAAAAATGCAATATATGCTGAACTCCAATTAAATTAAAATTTAATTCTCAGGGTTTAATCTCGACCTTTAGTAAAACCAAAAAGTGGCAAATAGAGATTGATTCGTTTTGAGATTTTGATAATTAAAATTGGGCATTTATGAGCAAATATTAAACACAAATAAAAATATCGAGGTTTAAACTTTAAAGAGCATGGATACCAATTATTCTTTGTTCTTACATAGCATATAATATTTGAATGCATCAAATTAATTCATATAAATCGTACTAATATAGTAATATGTTTTAAATCTGTCTTGATAATCTATGAGTATTTTTATTTACAAAATCACTAAAATTAATGTATATATATTTCTTATCATTACTCTTAAATTTTTTCGCCGTGGCGCAATTAGCCATATAAGATAAAGACTCTCTAATTTTTATATTAACTTATAGATGTCTAATCTTTACTTCCCAAACTTCTCCCCTTATTCATTAGGTTTTGTCCATTGCAAAGATTTTCATGCAATAAGTCCTTTTTTTTATTACACAATAGGTTAAGAAAAAAATATATATATAAAAATTAAATTCAAAAATTTACCTAAAAGAAGTGATACTTGCTCCAATTGAGATGAAAAGATTCGATTTTTATAAAATAAATATTCCTTTATCTTACCTAAAAACACAAACAAACATGCTCTAATGCTATGTGTTTTATGTTGTTGATGATCAAACAGCTAGCCTTCTTCGAAAGTCCCATATTCATAAATTATTGAAATAATTAGCTTACGTCATATAAAGTATTATTGTTCCTTTTAATTATGATCTGATTATTTTGACATTTTCCATTTATTATTTTTAGTTTGTATTATATTTTTAATTTTATTTAAAATTATAATTAAATGAGATTTTATGTGATTTCTCTCAATAAATATTTTATTAATGCAAATTTTTATTAAGCAAATTAAAATAATACATCGCCAAATAAATAAAATCAAATAGTATATCAGATGCAAAAGGAGAGAATATTTCTTATCAATAATTTCTTAACAATAAGGCTAAAAAAGAAATGACAAAAAATAATGTGAATAGAAGAGAATTTTCTTGGCCTATTCTAAAAAGACTTGGATGAAATAACTATATATTCTAACCCATCACCACCCAACAAGAATGGGCAATTTCATATCCTCTTCAATCTTCTATGTCCTTCTATATGCTTTACATATACATAGTTTTGAAAGAATAATATGCACAATTAAATGCTATTAATCTAGACTAAATATACTAACATGGAGAATTCAGAAAAATAGTATAAGGTGAGCCAAACACTCACCTCTATATATATGTTGAACAAAGATGCGCCACTTTTGTCTTTGAAACAATTTGGTATACATATTAGGCTTAGTAGTGCCATGAAGTGCTCAAACGAGTGACCCCATAGTTCGTATGATCACTCTTTGTTTGAAGCATGCAAATGCTTTAAACATATAGATGATGTTTGAACGAGCATAGGTGTGCTAAAACAAGTAGCCCTACTTTGCTCCACTATGATTGTTCACAACTTTTCATATGCTACCGAATTATTCAGCAACGAATCGATCGTGAATAGAACCTTGATTCGACTCAATTAGAATAACGTTCGGTTGAATTAGTGTTGGTTTACAATTTGATAGGCCGAGTTGGAATCGAACCAGAACTAATAATGAACAGTTCAAGTTCATGTTCATAATTTTTTGCGAACCATTAGCTGAATCAAATATGAATCGGTCTGAACATAATCATGGTCATCTCTACTCTAATATGTATTGTATTCCAAAACCAAGCCAAGCTCAAGGGTTGAGCTTCCATACTATCCTTGGTCTACATGCTCATCAAACTTGGTATTATTCTCTCTCTACTTATTCTTCCTCCTCACATTACTATCTCCATATTTGTAGTATCCAAGACGATAAACCTATAGTTTGTCATTTATTTTCTTGCATATTTCATCTAATTACTCACTATATATCATGTTCATTGCTTCCACCATCAAGCCACAATATTCGAGCCCCTTCCTAACAAGACTTAACTTCCAACAAAAAAAATAATTTTTGAACATACATTCTTATGTGAGATGAGACACTCTTTATATATGGACTAAATAACCTAACTAATACAATTATTAGTATATAAACTCTTTCTTTTGAGGTCGGCTCATCGAGAGACGGTCTCTGACTAGAGCAACTTTTTGGAATGATCATATTTCCAAATTTAATGCTCAAGAAAAGGCAATACAATTGAACATTCCAAAGATGTTTTATGTAGTATTTGAAAACAAATATTTCATTTCAACTTATAGATTTTAATTATGTAATCATAAATGAAGAATATAGTAATGACAAGGTTTGGGTAGTCATTATCAAATTCACAACTGTAACTATTTTAAAAACAATGGTGAATTTGATCCAAATTTAAATTTGAAAATTTTTAATTTGCCAAATAATAAATTTAATCTAATTTCAAATTTCCAAATGAAATTATCGTTTTCAAACATGACATTAGTAAATGTCAAATGAGGAATATTTGCACATTGATGAGTGGTATAATACAAGAATATGAGTGTACCCAGGTTATATTCTTGTTTTAGTTGAGTTAATAACACTTAATTCAGAAAGATACAGTACATAATAGTTTACTAGTATATGATATTTATGATGAAGTAACCATTTTGATTCTTCCATCAACCAACTCTTGTGTTCCGATATTTTGCTTACGACATGCGTGGAATGTGGAGCAGAGGTCAATGTTCTCGATAAACTTTGTTGCATCAACGAGAATGATAGGTCCAAACTCGAAAACCAAAGATTTACACTGCCAAACATAAGCAAGAAATAACATGAATCGATGAACATATCTTCAATTTAAACTTCCATCATCAAACGAGAGAAAATGAAGTATCATTTCCGCGATCAGTGAAGCGACAAGGAAAATGGACGAGAACACTAAAATTGTAGACAAAAGAATATGGGCTTTCTAGAACTATTTCGTATATACTACGTTACCGAATACTACATTCGTCCCTTCAAATTTGCTACATAACAGCTAAAAACTTTCATTTCAATTTGCGTGAAGTAGCAAATTTGAAAGGACAGATGAGTCATAAATTCTAACAAATTACTCCTAGTCTAGTTCCGAAAATTAATATTCCTGGCCCTAAAAAACCAAAAGAATCAATTCACCGATATTAACATAGAATATTGATGATAATGATGTATCATCAATCAACTTGTTTGTCATCGAAAACAAAAACCGGTTGACATTTTGCGACGTAAAATGGATTTAAAACCATACCTTACTCGTGGCCCATGAGCGTGTTTGAGAGATAGGAAGAAGGATACTTAAATATTTCCATCTTCTGTTCAATTCTTCAAGAGTTGCAAATAAGTGGACGATTATTAAGGGTTAAGACTGCTAAGGAAGTTTGTAAACTATTTTCGATTCTATTCAGTTCAGTTTTGTTCAGTTCGACTGAGCTCAACTCTTCTCTTTAACACACAAATTTTACTATTCATTCAATTCCGTTTAGCTATTTTAAGCCCAAAAGAACAAGCCCTAAATAAAAGAAATTATGTGTACCTTTCTCACGTAGTTGCCCACAGCATCACATGCCTTCAGTAGGACCTGAATGACTTCAAGCTGTTACAAAGGAAAGAAATCCGAATATGTCAAGTTGTCAACGTACTTTAACAGGAAAAAAAATACAGCTGAAAAACCACCTTAAATTCTATGCTTTCAGTCATCCAACACTAACGATTTTACTGGGCAGTTTCTCACAAGTATGCTTCAAGGTGATTTGGTTTTAAAAAGCATGAGGCCCTCCAAGGCACTTGGCAAAAGATGCAATCTTTTGGGTATTAAATGCCCCATAAATCCAGTAAATTTTTTTATCAAGAATCGTAGAAAAATTTATAAAAAACCAAAAAAAAGGAGAAGAAAAAAAAAAGAAAAGAGAAATAAAGAGGGAAAACATATGTGATGGGTGTTGGCATAAAATAATCTTCTTCTGAGGCTAAGACCAAAGCACGCTCTAAGGCGCTTTTGGGTGCTTGTCTTTAGGTGCTAAAAGGTGCGTTAAGGCACTAAAAGGCGCTCGCCTAAAGGAATCGCCTTGCATAGTGCTATCACAGCGTCAACCCCCCACCCAAGGCACTAGCCTTAGGTGTGCCTAGACGAGATTTTTGAAACTACGCTTATAACTTGTAAGGAAATTTGCATTCATTCAGCAAGGAAATTCAAAAATATTATGTAGGTTGTTGATTTAAGATTACCACCTTAGATTTCATCCATCTTAGGTAACTTTCTATACCAATTTATGAGATTCACTTGACTCTTAAGACTTGAATGCAAATGCAAGATGCCTCGTTAAAGTAACCCGACACAATTTTTTTAGTAGCCAATTGTTACTATATATGACTCAATGTTGACATTTTATATGCAAGGACAATATTGAAAAGTAAGATTTCTAAACGCAACAATATGAGGTTGACCACATGAACGAAACAAATATAGTTGATAGTTGCAACAAAAAGAAAAGCCAAGTACAGACCTCAGTGTCGGGATCTTTCAACTTTTCAAGAGCTTCATCCATAGCTTTATGGCACAGATCGCAAGGGGTAGTCTTCTCAGGTCGAGAAAACATCAAAGCATTTCTGCATAGTCCAATTTTCTTACAGAATCCTTCCGGTTGAACGGATGAAACTTCTAGAAAGAACAGAGGAGCGTAATAATTCACCAACATGGTGCACTGCCAAAAACGGAAAAAAGGGTGCTGTTTCAGTAACGCACTTAGTAGTTATAGTGACATATTACACAGAGGTAACTCCTACAGAAGAAAGCAGCCTCGAGATTTGATGCTACTAACAATAATCGTGCGGAAAATTTGTGTTGCACCCATGAAAAAAAACCGCGTTTGCAAAAACAGTCGTGATGTCACGGAAAACGATTATAACAGAGAAATAACGCGAAAAGAGGCATACATGAAGCATAGAATATAATTAAGAGCTACTCTTGTGAGAGGCCGTCTCTTATGGAGAAGACCTCAAAACAAGGAGGACATATGTTAATAATTGTATTAGTTGTGCTATTCAACCCATGTATGAAAAACGTCTAATGGAGAGACCATCTCACGCAAGAATTTGTGTATAATCAAACACATTTTAAGAATTAAGTGTTGGCCTAGTGATTGAAGGTTTTATACTTATCCTTTTCCCTTCTACCCTTGGGATGAAGGTTCAGTTTTCATCACATACGTGATGAAGATAATCCTTACCCGGAATACAAATAAGAGTTTATCAAACAAATTTGAATTGAAGCAGTTGATACCTGGTCTGCCAAACCATGTAGCTCAAAGCAGGCCTTGTGAAGGGAATCCATAATTTCATTTTGGGTCTTGTTTTCGCTAAGGTAACGAAGAGCCATTGTGGTATAATCTTCACACAGAGTGCAGACATCAATAAAACCTCCAGAATTTTCTGTCCCTGAAAGCAGGACGTCTCAATGTCAACTGTAATCAAAATCGATAGAACAATTCAAGACAAACATCATTATCATCATCATCCTCATCGAGTAGGGTTTGGGGAGGGAAGGAAGATGGCAACTCATACCCATAAAGGAGAGCGCGGCCAAAGAGTCCCTCGACTCAATACAAACATTTAGTTCAAAGTTGATATGGTTTATATTTGTTTTGCACTCTAAATTGGAGATTTGATCATTATGTCCTGAAATTTCTTAAATGCCAACAAATAAATCACTAGGTGATAATACGAACTAACAAGGTATCATGGTAATTTTTGGTGTAGCGCCATGAGCCCTTGTAGATAACACAGAATTTAACTTAAAAAATTTATACATAATATTTGTTTGGATCAAGTCGTTCCAGAGTCACTCTAGGGTAGCATTCCACGTTTTCGTTCCCGTCCCACATACCAAAACGAATCGCGTTCCAGGTACCAATGGCCAATACAAACAGCCAAGACATGCATATAGAAACAGGACGAAAAAGGTATTCTCATTAGGAAAGGTAATATAAGATATTGTTCGAAAAAATTTAAAGTAAACAAGGTGGAAGGTAGTTCTAAGCTTCTACAATCATAACAAGCTATGGTAAAATATACTTCCTTTGCTTCTTTATATTTTTAACATTTCATCTTTGATGCTATCTAATGTACTGCTTTGATCCTTATATTCTTACTTGAGCTTAATTAAATTTCTAAAAAAGTTAATATTATAAAATTATAGCCTTGTACATTAGGAAGATAACACAAATTAAGTTAATTGATGAATAGCTCATACCAAACAAATGTTGCAAGTTGAAAGAACAAGTATGAGTTCGGGGCATCTATGATAAAATAAGGTAGAAAGGATTAAGGGCAATAGGGCCGGTTCTTGACCCATTCTGGGTAGCAGACTGCCTAGGGGCCTCCAAAAATAAGGGCCCATTGTGGGTAGGAATTATTTTTATTCCTTACAAACCAAAAGAATAAAAACCCAAATTTTGTAAACTACTAAAATTAAGTATGCACTAGTAAGAAAATATAATACAACATACAAACATGCACAAACAAATACGTGCACGCAACATACATCATAGAAGATACAAGGAAACATTCAAAGTCGGAAAATCACATCTGAAAGACACAAAGATAAATCATTATTGGCGAAAGGAAAATATCCATAAGAATATAAGCTAGTTAAACGACATAGATATGATTAATGGTCAACATTGAATAAGTTAGGAAGATATAGTAGTGAAATAAACAAAGACCACATTGTTAGTTTCCTTCCAAATCTTATAATTATCGGAGAAGTTTCTTACAAAAATTCAATGGAATTAATCCCTTCGAATTCCACCCGGTCTCCCTCCCCCTTCATTTGCTATCCAAAGAAAGGAAATCTCGTCATTCTATTCCTCTACTCTTCCTTTCGTTCCATATCATTCTATCTAAACAATGCATAAAGATAGTAACTTGATTACCTGAAACCTCTAAAGACACATCCTTTATTGCATCACACACCAGATTACCAGCGATAAATAAAAGAACAAGCCCAACTCTAATGTCCATGATATCTGAAAAACCAACATAGGAAAAGACATAAAAACAAACGTCTAACACAAAAAATTAGTCTTCAACTCAAACCATTTGACTAATGGAAGTCATGAAACAAGAAAAGAATGAAGCTCATACAACAAGATTCAAAAAAACACATTAACTAGTTGATCAAAAACACTTTTGATGCTCAAAAAAGAAAATTTCTTGTACACAACTTTATTTATCAAAACTATAGGAAAATATATAATATAAGGATACAAGATTTTATCTTTATTTATTTTCCTAAAAAAAACATCTTTAGTCTCCCCAAGATACCAAAATCCAAAGTTGAAATTGGGGTTTTTGCATAATTGAATTACCCAATTGCAATTATTAGCTGATAATTAATTAATTTGAATTGATTAAGCATATAATTTTTTAAAATTTTCATTCTTTTACTAACCACTGGCTGACCAACAGTCATTATCATCAGAAAGTTTCAAGTCAAGAGATTGATTCAAGCAAAAGATAAACAAGAAGCAAGAAAATTCTCACACAATTCGATAATCATGATAATTTCCACAACAAAAAAATAAGCTTTACTAATTAAAATTTGGATTAAATAAAAGATTTTAATAATCCATTAATTTTTTTGATGATTACAGGGTAGTAGGCTGAGGGAAAGTAGGAATTGAACACAACTTAAAGTTCCAACCGAGACAAGACCCGATTCTTCAAATACCCAATTACTTAAATTAATCAGTATAACAAGTCTAATCATGAACAAAATCAAAGAAAATAACAACTTTAATCGATAATCGATAATTTCATAAATTCCCAACAAAATGAAAACTTTTTTGTTCTAATTAGTGTTACAATCAATAACAATTAAGTTTGAATTAATCAAAGCTTTTGATATTCCAATTATATGAATTAATCATTAAAACAAGTGTAATCAAGAACAAGATCAAAGAAAGAAACTTTAATCATCAATTTCATAAACTCATCACAAAATCAAAACTTTTTGCTCTAATTAGTATCATAATCAATTAGCAAAGTAGGTAAAGATCTACAAACAAAATTGTACAATAATCCACTACCCAATATCGCCAAGTACAATTAAATTGATAAAAGAAAAAAGAAAATTGAAGATTAATTAGAAAAAATTAGTACCTTCAAAAAATAGGTGAATTAGTTAATCTGCAGAATTGAGTAGAGGTATAAAGAGGGATTGGATGAAGAAGATGACAATAGGAAAAAAAATCCAAAAAGAAGGGAGGTTCCTTGTAGGAGTGGTGGGGTGGACTCAAATAAAGGGATATCATATGTGTATTTGCTTTGGTGATGGATAGTGGGCCCGATACTTTAGCTTTTGGGTTTATAATAGTACATCCAACGTGTTATAATAGTTATTTATGAAGTTAACAAATTATTTTAATATGATAGAATTTAATAAGGTGCGAATTTTGTGATTTTAATATATCTTTTTTAATTTTATTTGTTTGTTTTTTAATTATTATTAATATTATTATTATTATTATTATTATTATTATTATTATTATTATTGTCTATTTAACAAATTACGGTTATTGATTAGGAATTATTGCCTTCCTCCTACTCCTATCCGATCTTGATTAGATTTTTCACAAGTTATGAGAGTCGGTCTCTCCAAAAAACGCATTAGATATATAGGTCAAAAAATTAATATATAAATTAAAGAGAAAATAAAAATATAGACTACTTGTTTTGAGTTTGTCTCTTTGATAAACAATCTCACTTTGATTAGAATATTAGAATATTAGGAATATCAAATAATTCCCGATACTCTTGATTAGAATATTAGGAATCCTACCTCACTTTGATTTTGTTGATTGCGATTAAAAAGCTATCATGTTAGAAAGGAGTAATACAACAAATTCAAAGGTGGAATATCAAAGATAAATTCCGATAATTTCCGATATTTTCATGTCATAAAAAATGACTAAAAATATAATTATCAAAACAAATATTTATTAATATTGTGATTTTCGTGTCGGTGAACCCATTAACTTCGTGTTTAAAGTTGTAACATTTTTATTAGACGATGTATTTTTATGTTTGTGTCATGCATGCTCTTGGGCTAGCACGATCCAAAACCATCACTATTATAACCTTGTCACTATAGATATAATCTTCAATTCTTAAATAGCAGTCAAGAATGTCAAGATAATGAATCAACAAATTATCACTATTAAACAGAACAACTCATAAACAACGAAGTTTACAATATATGCTATATAAAACAACTTATTCTTAACTCATTTCCAACTTTTATGTAATGCCATTAAAATTCAAATTATAAGATATTTATAAATAATTCACAAATATACCATTAAATCACCCACTAAATCATAACAAAACAAAAAAGGGTGAAATTTGAAAAAAAAATAAGGAGGTGGAATATCAAAGATGGAAAATCCTTTGATATTCCTCCTAATCCTATTAGGGCTTATTAGTGCACCAATAGAAGAAATTGATATAAATACGTCTGCTATAAGTGACAAACTTATTATTGATTTTTACAAATCAACTTGTCCAAATGCTCAACAAATTGTTTCAGATGTTATTACCAAACAATCACAAGAAAATGAGGGTATTATTCCTGGTATTATCCGTCTTCATTTTCATGATTGTCATGTCACGGTGAGTCTTATGAATTCAAATAACAAATTCTTAGGTATTTATTTGAGTTATTTAGTTGATTTTAGGTTAAATGTTTTGAGTCGACTTAAAATTGAGTATTGTGTTTATGTTGTTTTTTACATAATTCTTAATCAATTTTTTATGTCGGGTTCAAATCGAGTTCGATTATTAGGTCGGCTAAATATCGAATCATCGGGTCTGTTTTGAACAACTTTATTAAAGGATTTGAGAATGTGGAATATCGATATCTACTTTTAAGATTTAGAATAAAATTTTAAATTGAAGATTGTATTCATGTTTGTATTAATAAAATTTACATCGAATATGAATCAAACAATATTTCATTTGACTCTGTTTTAAGATTAAAAATAAAGAACAAATTAAAAATATGCGGTGAATAGTACATAGAAATAAAAGGTACAAAAATGTGAATAGAAGGGACGTGGGAATATTAGTTTTTGCATAGGTATGTATTCCAATTTTTAGGATTTACGTCTCCTCTTTCTATTTTAGACGAAATCCATTTCTTGGTCATGAATATCACATTCACATAATCATATAGTAAGTTTATCAAAATCATCAACTTCATCTATTTGAATTGACAATATTTATTATTATAATTACCTTAGTTTATTTTTCTAATTGACTGCTTTAAAATTGTAATTAATCACTTTAATAGACTAAATATGTATGGACAGCTCAATAGAGACCGTCTCATTTAAGAATTTGTGTATCAAAGTACAATAAGATGCTTGCTAACTGATGACTTAAATAGGGTTGCGATGCATCAATCCTTCTAACCCCGCAAAGATACAATAGTTTGAATTCAGAAATGGCTCACCCGGCAAACAGCATATCCTTAAGAGGGATGGACGCGTTAGAGCAAGCAAAAGCAGAAATTGAAAAACAATGCCCAGGAGTTGTCTCATGTGCTGACATTCTAGCATTTGCGGCTAGAGATGCGGTGGTTTTATCAGGAAATCCAAAATACGAAGTCCCTGCAGGACGTCGTGACTCCTTAGCTACTGATGGATCCCTTGCAAACGACCTGCCAAAAGGGAATCGCACAATAGATGACTTGATAAAGAGCTTCGCACAACGAGGGCTATCCCGAGAGGAGTTAGTGGTGCTTGACGGAGCTCATTCAATCGGGCAAACCAGATGCCTAAACACAATCGCTGACAGTGATTCATTGGTTGGGCTAGACGATGCAGCAAACTTAGTCGACAGAAAGTTTCAACAAATGATAAAGCGAAAATTTTGTCCTGAATCACAAAAAGATTTATTTTGGAATATGACAACGCCTTTAGTTCCTGCAAAGCCCGATATCTCGAATTGGGGAGTCACATACTATGAAAATATGTTGAATGGCAAGAGTTTGATTCCAAGTGACATTGCTTTAGCAGTTGATCCTAGGACTAAAGAGATTGTTGAATATTATGCTTCTCATCATGCAAAATGGCAGAAAAAGTTTAATGAAGCAATGATCAAAATGGGCAAGATTAATGTTCTTACAGGTGATCAAGGCGAAATTAGGAAGACTTGTCGATGGATTAACGCGGTTAATACTGCTTGATTATGAGTCTAAACCTTCTTAATCATCCCCTCTCTTTTGTATAAGTTCATGTTTTAGTGTGCTGCAACAGAACAAAGAAACTAATAATCTTAGATACAATCTACTTTAATTTGTTGCACCTTAGTTCGTTCCTTTTTCCAAAAAAGCTTCTAATAATCATTTTATTTCCGATTTGTAATGTAGATGATTTTGAAATGCAGTACAATTTTAGAAATATTATTTTCTGTTAAATTAACCAACCAATATAGTGACGCCAACAAATACATTTAGCAAAACCTTTATCATCCAAACCGTCATTTTACTTTAAGTATCCATCTTAGATTCTCGACATTCAGATATAAATAAGATACTTAAACACTTTATTTTAAAGCAAACATAATTTTATTCTTTATAATTTAGCCGAATTAGACACTCGGAACGGACCCATGTCGGAGCATGCAAACATGCAATTGCTTGCTACTTGCTATATTCTGTTCAAGGAAATAAAAAATTGGAGCATCAAAGACAAACTTTTCAGCTCAGTAACTCCAACGGCTATTTTACTTTTAAAATCCTACATGTTTCAAGTCCAACGGCTAGTTTTCATCAATCCTACAATAGCCTGACAACTTAGTCATGCAAAATCCACCCTACAGTGGCCTGACCTATATTGTAATCTCCAGAACGTGTCATCATCATCAACAACTCAATCCCCGACACGTGTACTATCAAAAAAACACTCTAAAACCTCCAAGTTATGTCCGACTGCGACTACCGGCTAACCGAAGGATGACACAACATAAACCGGAAAATTTGTCAAGGAAAAAACATACATTTTCCATCAAATTTCTCAAGACAAACAGACAATCCAGGCGATTAGATTACAGGTTATTGAATGTCAACATAACATTAGATTTCAAACTAGTAGTCTACCATATCAAACACCCATGTTTGGAGTTCGTTACTTCATTGCGGGCGAGGGCTTTTTCTTCTTGCTTTGCTTCAGTAAAAGCATCGAAAAGCGACCGAGTCCAAATTTCTTTCGTTTAGCAGGTGTTTTCTTAGGACCATCACAATCTTTCTCCATCTTCCAAGCAGATGATATGCTTGGAGTTTGTTTTCCGAGCATTTGACCCAACGAAACCTTCCGTTTTGCATTACTTTTCCGTGATTCAAACTCTTCGGTTATGAGTAGCTTCTGGCTAAGTATTTGGCCAATCGACAAGGTCGATTTCAATAACGGGGCAGCTTGTGCATCACTTACTATGCTAACACCATTCACATCAAGCACCCACGATTCTCTCCTTCGGGTAGAAGGATAAGGATTCTTGAATTTCGTCGAGTTTTGTATGGAACGTCGTCTTTCTCCGTTTTCAGATCTCCACTTCCGGAGAGCCTCTTCGACTGCAAGTTTAGCTCTGTTGGCAGCCTCGACTCTGTTCAAAGCATTTTCCAATACCCGTTTCGATGTTTCGACTTCTTCCATTGTTTCTTCTACCCTCTTCATAATATCCATTTTGGACGCATTTGCTTCATCAACTTGAAGTTCCGCCTCTAGGACTTTCGCTTGACAACTTTGCTCGACATTTTGAGCTTTGGTCTTCAACGAAGAGTATTCTTCAAGAGTAAGGGTTATTCTTTCCGGGTTCTCCTCAAGTGATGAATTCTCGCTCTTTTCCAAAGCCTTGATCTCTGCAAGAGCAACTGCTTCGGCCGCCTTTGCTGCCTCCTTCATTTTTCTAGCGGCGATCAATCTTATTTCGACTGTCTTAACCTTTGCCTTTGTCTGTTCAATCTCGGACATAACGCTCATGACTTCGGCCTTTGCAACTTCTCCCTTTTTCTTGAATTCCTCCGCCTCAGTTGTCAACCGCTGAAGCTCAGATACAATATCCTTGGTACCATTGCTAACATCATTACTCTCATCAAGCTTTGATTTTGTTTGGTTTATCTCTTCCTCGAGAGAAGAAACTTTCAATGTGTTTGATCTGAGCCTTTCACGGGTTTTCTCCAAAGACGATCTTTCTCGCTCTATCTTTTTGTTATAAGATTCCACCGACAATCGAATTTCAGCTAGATCACTTGTTGTCCGGGTAAGGTTCAACTTGGCTTGCTTAAGTTCCATCAAAATCAAGCATGGGGATGAAGATGGTATAAGGTTTGCTTTATCCGGAAGCTTCTGAACTGAAAGATTCGGGTTATTCTCTTTCTCTTCCTCTTGTTTCTTCCCGATAGACGGTTTCTCATCAGCAATAACATTGACTTGGAGATTAGACTCTTCTTTTTGTAGCTTCGACTTGAGTTCCTCTACAATCACCTTGGTCGCTTCAAGTTCCTTTAGAACCTCGAAAGTATCCTTCTCTTTCCGAATGAGCTCTTTCTCCAATTCTGCTGCCTGCTCCTCCACTTTCGTAACATCAAATTCCTCCATATCACACGGCTGTAATCAAAACTAGGGTTAGAATGGCATTTCACCATCAAATATTGCATCAGAATATTTGGAATATAGGTATACAAAACAAATAACACGTACTAATAGAACGCAACTTAATAAAGTACTCCAACCTATAATACCACAAAAAACTTAAAAATCATCTCCTATCAGACATTAGTTTGATAATGATTTGAAATTTTCTCGAAGATAGTCAGTTTCCATAGTTGAATTTCAAAAATACTACGGTCGAAAAATTAGAAGGATAGTTGATCAATGTATATCCAAGAATCACTAACAAATGACTTGAAGATATATTGATGATCCTTTCTTTCTAAACCTTGATCGTTTATCTAAATATGATCCATATCAGTTCATGTCGATAATTCATTAGCAAGATACTCTAAGCTTCATTTATCCACCCAAATCATTTTGTCGAAGAATTCTATATAAAATACAAAAACCCCACATTTTTGTTTATCACTTCGCCTTCACGGTAGTTCTCCTGAAAATTGTAAATTGCCTACATAAGATCATACACCAATAACACAATGTGAACCCACTTCATCCAACAAATGTGTGTCCCCTAAAGCTTGATTTCGAGCTTTGAAGGAAACTCAGATGTATGCAACCTTACTCTAACCATCGTAGACACAACCTTAAGTCCTTAATCTCCTCATTGCTCCACCATCCAACTACATCGATGCACTTTCCTCATTATCGAAGCATCTTAATACTCTTATAACAACCACTACCAACATTCATTTCCTTGTAGGAGTACTATGAAGAGGATTAAAAGAAACATCCATTTTTAAAGGTAACCTCACTCACTTTACAATTAAACCCATATAACAAAAATCAAACCTTTTAGATTTTCCATTGCTCCTTAAAGAAGAAAAACGCAAAAATAGATTTAACTTTTGATAATTTAAAATACTCCATGCTATATGGAAGTAAAGAGGTTCAAATAAACCTTAATTGTAACCATTTTAGACACAACTTGCTCCTTATATAAGTATTATACTATCTCAACAAACCATCCACTTACCTCATCATAGCAACATTAATATTACAACTTTCAATTCATATATACAAACAATAGTTCATTAAATTGTGTGTTTTTTTCTATTTTATTTACATGACTTCATTTTATTTATGTGAAATTGCTAATTTTGCCACTAATTGCTACTATAGGTCAAACCAACATTTTTGTTAACATTAGCATGGGGAAAATATCCATGGAAACATATGCATTTTACATTTCTACATAGAATTCCAACTCATTAACCCAACAAATTTCTCAAAACCCTAAAAAAAAAGAAATCGAACAAAAAGAATAGAAATTTACCGAAACAAAATGAGCAGATTTATGAATAATATTAGCAGGTTTCCAAAACCCAAGTCCCCCAAACTTGGATACAGCTTCTTTAACAGACTCAAAAGGTGCAGAAGTATCAATTTCTCCCTTCAAATTCCCACCTCCAGAATCCCCATTTCCTAGGGTTTCTTGCTCATCCATTTTCAATCAAATTCAATTAAACCCACAAAATAAACACAAAATTAAGATAAACCCTTTTGAATTTTTAACCTTAATTGCTGAAAAACAAAAATGGGTTCTTGATTTGATGTTTAATTAAGAAGTTGTGATTGAAAATGTGAGAGTTTGAGAGTGGAAGAAGTGAAGAAAAGTGTGAAGTGAGTTGAAGAAGTAAATAAAGGAGTGTTTGGCGTAGAGACAACGTTAATTGTTTGTCTTGTAACGTTCGAGTTTTGGGAGATTGTAAAGTGTGCTTTTGATTTGAAGTTTGTGCTTCTATATGGAAGTACTTTACTTTATTGCTTCTATTTTGCAACGTCTATAAGTCCACTTTAATAATCTTTATTTCATGATTTAGAGGGAGGGAACATAATTGATTTTCATGTTCTTGGTAAAAAATTCATGCTAAGAGGAGTCAACACTCCACTACACTGTGTCCAAGTAGATGTTGACTTTATCGCATCGATAATGTATTTTAAACTAAGCAAATTGTATTAAACGTAGTTAAAAATTGAAGTAAAAGTTGTTCATATATGTGCGAGGCAGTATGAAACAATTAGCTTTTAGAATAGGCATAAAAACTCTTTTTACTAGATGTAGTATGTGGGGGCGTTAAAAATGACTCTCTGACTTCAAAAAAAATATCTCATTATCTTACGCTTAAATTGGTATTTCTGTAGTAAAGGAAGAGTCTTGCTCTAATTCCTTAGATCTCTAATAACACGAATTTAAATAAGCATGTGATTGACAGATTAAGTTAGAGTTTACATTAATTTTGGGTACATTATGTATATTCTTATGTAGAAATATATAGTGCAATAGAATCATGCAACTTGATAAGTTGATTATTCTATGAGAACCCAATTATAATTTATCTTACTAATTAAAAAAAATTAAATTGCGAAGAAAATAGGTATTTAATAATAATAATAATAATAATAATAATGACTTTTTATAATTATTCATATCTCAAATTTAATATTAAATCTAGTATTTTATATTTTATATAATCTATTATAATTATAAATTATATAAGTCCATTAAGTAATTTAAGTATAGCTTATTTTTAAATTTTTATTTAGTCAATTTTAATTTTTTCTTGTCATTTGTTATGCAATTCATTAAAAATTTATATACATAATTATCATTTTATAATTTAATTTATAAATGAACAAACTAATATACTAGTTCAACTATAATTGATCCCTTTAATATCTTTCACTCATTTAAGGTGTATAATCTCCACCGACTAAAACCTTCGGATATTTAATTTTGCCTCTCATTTTCTTGGGAGTGTCATAGTGTGGCATCATTTTCATCTTATAATTATAAGGAAAATTAATGAAAAATTTCAAGGCTCTCCACCTTCAAATTGCAAATTATGTGAAAAATTATGAGTTTGGTGATAATAAAGTTTTGATCCAAATTTGATCAGAATAATCCCATTGATACCACTTTATTTAAGTGCTAATTTAAAATGATTAAACACTTTTCTTTTCGTTCTTATATATAAGAGGGGTTCACTTTTCACTATATTTAGAATAATCAATTCCTCTCCGGTTCTCCCTACTCAAAGAAATAGTTCTAAGTACAAATAGGATGAAATTTTGAGAAAAATGAGTAAAAAATTTTAAATTGTATATTTAATGAAAATTTGAGAGAAATGTGTATACGAGATGAAAATGTAATTAAATATGTGGATGTAAATTAAAGAAAAAGTATAAGTCATTGCCAAAAAAAAATTAAATGTGACAAATTCAATGAAACAGATTAAAATAAGACTAATTCTTCGTGAAAATGAGAGTATATTGAGTTAACAATTATTCTTGTGAAATATCGTCATTCAATAGGACGATTTCAAAGAAGCTATATACACATAATTTGTATTTAATTGGACCGTTTAACTCATTTGTTTATCTTGTATGGAAGGTATTTTACTATGAAACCTTCACATACATTGATTTGGGTTCGGTGTTCACAATATGTTGAGACAAATAGCCTATTTAAGAGATCGTGTTTTTGGACCGGTCTAAAACATTTAAAAAAAAAAACTAAAAGATGCAATAAACACTTACTTGACATACCATAAACACCTATTTTACATACAATGAACACCTATTTTACATACAATGAACACCTATTATAAGTAACATAGACATTTACTAGAGCTTCTATAAACACAAACTTTATGGTATGTGAAGTAGGTATTTAAAATATGTGAAATAGATGTTTATGATATGTGAAGTATGTGTTTACGAAAAAAGATAGATAGCTACTTGATATACTATTAACACATACTTCACAAAATCTTAAACGCATACTACACATATATTAAACACTTACTTCACATATTATAAAACATTTATTTCATATACCATAATCACCTATTTCACGGATATAAACGCGAACAAGAGAATTTTGTATTTTCTTTTAAAGCTATTGACTTAATTGGGTGGAGTTAATTGTAACCTAGAATGGTCCCAAATCCCAATGAAGCTATAAGTTTACATTGGCACATTTATGGTAAATGGGTTATGGAAACCCCGGCCAAAGGGGTAGGTCCTCCTCCACCTTTGTTAGTTCTAAGAATCCGATCTATTCATAATGTATATTCATATAGTCCTATCAATTTTAAGTCGCTGTAAATAAGTTCATTTGAGTAGAATTAACTAATTAAGTTTATAAATAACAACTTAAGTGAAAAAATTCAACTAATAATTGTATTTCAAAGATATATTATAGTAATTTTTTGTCGTACTCAATTTGCTCTTTTTCATTTAGTCTGCTCAATAAATTTGCTTTATTTTTATTTTTAGATATAACTCACTGCTTTTACAAAATGATCCTTAAGTAAGGGATTCAAACTTGAAAGGATTATAGAGTATCCAAATAGTTTTGTTATGTTGAAAGTGATTTATGTATCTTGTTTTTGAGTGAGCGACTTATGTGACTTAAAACTAGAATTCATTTAATTGGTAACCAAAACTAGAATTCACACTAATAGTTCTAATCTTGAATACAAAAGTATTATTAGGGAAATTCCACATGATAACATTTAGTTTTCATGAAACGTCAGTGATAGTACTTTTGTAAAACTTTTTTCACATGGTAGCATTCAATTTATGCACTATCTAACTGCCGTAGTATTTTCCGTTAAATTCTTGTTAATTTCTGTTTAATTCATAATTTTGTAAGATTTTTCCACATGGTAGCATCCCGTTTTTGCTCTCAAATGTTTAATTCATCATTTTAACTTTTAATTCACCGATTAATTTATCAACGTCCGTAAATGTTGTAACAATTTTATTTTCATTCAAATTATTGGCATTATAAAGTTCAAAAGGTGCATTACAAACACTAATAAATAATTCAAAAGGTACATTTTATAAACTCAAAATGTGCATTTCATAAGTTCAAAAGGTGCATTCCAAGCACTATCACCAATACATATCTACTTAATTGTTACAACATTTAAGGATGTTGATAAATTAATCGGTGAATTAAAAGTTAAAATGATGAATTAAACATTTGAGAGCAAAAACGGGATGTTACCATATGGAAAAATCTTACAAAATGATGAATTAAGCGGATATTAACAAAAATTTAACGGAAAATGCTACGGAAACTAAATAGGACATAAACTAGATACTACCATGTGAAAAAATCTTACAACAGTGCTACCACTGGCGTTTTATGAAGTGGAATTTCCCTTTTTATTATATCAGATAGTCACTAATAAATATTCTACTTGAAATAATAGACGAATGAGATTCAACCCCTGATTTGATTTCAGCTCAAATGATTTGAATTTGAAAGCAAAAAAAAAAAAAAAAAAAAAAAAAAAAAAACCACAATTAATTAATGTGAGCAAGCATCTAGGTTCTATGTTCTAAGTTGTACCAACCAGCAGGCAGCAGTTATGAGTGGGCAAGCACCATGAAGGAAACTGCAGAACATGTTCTTCCACAACTAATGTTGATTAATAAAATTATTATACTCTATTTTCTGTTCGTGTGGGTAATCTTTAGTGTCTTGACTCTTGACCCTCTTGGCAACTTCTCTGTAACTACTAACTACTCAATTTAACTGACAAAACTTTCTTACTTTCTATCAATGTAATGCGATATTTTGAAATAACAGAATATAAATTGTTATATTGATGTGATCATATTTTAAAATTTAAATTAAGTAAATTTATTTAAGATAGACTAAAATGTTTTAAAAAAGTTAAATTGAGTAGATAAAGAATTGAAGTATTTCATTTAATTTGTAATCTATACAATATACTAATTAATGAAGAAACGATTAGGACATATAGCGACTTTACAATAAAAATTTTCTAGCTTTTTCATTTTCTTATTTTTTTAGCATATTATGTAGTAATTTTTACCATATACAATCATCTAAAATATGTAATATCTTTTAATTATAATGGATAATTATCGAATAACATATTAATTATTTATTTAAATTATTAATTTTCATGAAAATAAATTTTTAATAAATCTATATATACAATCTATACAATATACTAATGAAGAAATGATTAGGACACATGTTAACTTTATAATAAAAATTTTTCCGCTTTTTATTTTCTTATTATGAAAGTATTTTTTAGCATATCATGTAGTATCTTTCTAACTAGATTTGTTTAATTGATTAGTTACAAAAGATTTTAAAACTTTACCTTATTTACTAATTTTTTACCATATACAATCATCTAAAATATGTAATATCTTTTAATTACAATGGATGATTTTCGAATAACATACTTATCATTTATGTAAACTATTAATTTTTATTAAATAAATTTGTAATAAATTAAGAAAAGAAAATAATTTTGAAAGTTTTTCATAGATAATCATGTATATTATTTATATGGCTATATTAAAAGAAACTGCACAAATTAAATAGATTACACATTAATTATTTAAGTAAATAATAATTAATAATTAGGATAAGATATCGATGAAATAAATTTCAAATGATATTTTATCACCTATGTTTGACAAGTTTATAACACATAATACTTAAATTAAGTTACACGTTAATTATTATAGTAAAAAAAATATGTTCTTTAGCTGAAAACTTATTTTAAAGTTTTACAAAGACATTGAACATTTAAATTATTTTTATATTATTTTTTATGTGTAGAAATTTTCTACTATTTTATGTAATTACTTATAATCTATATTATTTAGTGCATACTTTTATGATTATGTTTTATATAGTAATATATTAATAATATGTATCTCAATCTAATAGTAATACTTTTTTAAATTTAAAACAAATCAATTTATAGTTTCAATATATTTAAGAAGTTAAGAGCATATAATAACTTAACTATACATAAAAAAATTATTAATTTTTATTTAAATAATTCATAAACCATGTTTGACACAAAAATAAATGTCAATCGCATCACAGATCTTAAATCCTTCTCTACAATCCCAACATCATATGTGGAGTGGACTTACTAATTAGTATAGGTGGCACTGGCCCCAATTGCATTTATTAAAGTGGTTTATTGAGTCTATTTTGAGTACATAACAAATGTCTCAAATAAACTTATTAAAATGGTTTATCGATTAATTTTAGGAAAAATTTTTCAGAATAATTTAATTTTTGTTTGATTTTCTTATAATAATTTTATTTTTTAATTAATTATGAATAATATGAATTAATATGGATATTTTCTTCTAATATCCAAGCAGGTAAATAAACCTATTATTGTAGATAATTTGATACAAAAACGAAAAAAGAATTTCAAAATCAGCCATTTCCTACTGCTACCAACCCCCCACCACCTCCAACCTACCACCACATGTTAATTTTCTTTTTTCTAACGATCTGTTTAATAAGTTTTAGGTAATTTGGGATGTTGGTGGAAAACACATATGTTAATTTGAATTATTCATGGTTAATCAAAAGTTGGGATTATTATTAGAAAATCGAACAAAGGTTGAATTATTTTGGACAATTTTTCCTTAATTTTATATATACTGGTTAACCTAATAGAATAAGAATTTATATTATTTTATTCTTGTCATTATATGTAAAAAAATTTCGTGGTTAAATAACAGATTTTAGTTGCAAAATATTGAACAAATCTTAAATTTTGAGAGAAATAAAGTATCATTTCTAGTTTCTGACTCAAAAATGTTTTGTTTAAGAACTTAAAATTTTAATTCAATTAAGTTTTCCAAATACATAAATGTAAAATCTTAGATTGTGTTTTCAATAGAATATAATTTCTAAAATAGGTAAATATATAATATATTAAAAAATATTCTAAAATAAAATTTTAAATAGTTACCTATTTTAATATTTTATTGCGTCAATTTATGTATTTGATGCATAAATTAGAAAAATTTATTTTAATATTTTATTGCTTCAATTTATATATCTGATGCATAAATTAAAAAAATCGATATATGATAATATATTTATGTTTGTGGTCCTACTCAGTACTAGTATAATATCCTTCCCTCCCTTCCACTTGTGACCTTTACTCTCTTCCTTGTATAAATGCACCTTCATCTAACCCACCAAGATCAACCTAACCAAATCAACACCAATACTTCAAAAAAAAAAAAAAAAAAAAAAAAATTCATACTATCACCCAACAAAAAAACAAATCAACCCTAAAAAATGCTTCCCATCAAAGAAGAAAACAAGTTATTCACAAAATCTGTAACAAAAGAAAGCTCAATAGCAAATCCATCATTTAGAGTATATTATGGAGACAATTCAATAGCAATTCCTTTTATTTGGGAAGCTAAACCAGGAACACCAAAACACACTAAACATAATTCTTCCAATGAAGAAGAAAACAAACAATATAATCTCCCACCCCTTACACCTCCCCCTTCTTATTACCTTAAACAACCCCAAAAAATGGCTAGTAAAAAATCTTCTAGTAAAATTTTTTTGGGGTTATTCCCTAAGAGTATGCATAAAAGGCAAATCTCGGCTTCATCTTCTTCATCTTCATCTACATTGTCTTGCCCCTCATCGTCGATGTTTGTATTAGATTCAACTATAAGGGGCTCGGAAAGGAGCTCGAGTTTAGGGTCGAATATGGGTCTAAATTTGAGTCTAGCTAGACGAAGGAGTATGTCCAATGTAGGATCATTGTATGATTTTATGGTGGATGGTCAAGAGGAAGATGATGAAAGAAGTCCTAGATCAGTGTTGTGTTTTGGGATTGTAGGTAGTAGGAGAATTCGTAGTTGCTCATGACCATTAAGGTGTGAATTTGTGGTTTAATAATTATATAACATGTAATAATTAAACAGTAATGAAGATGGGGCGAATCTGAAATACTAATATAGTTGACAAGTTAAATATTCATCTCTTGGAATTTTTACGTGTGTATACAAAATCAACTCGATTGTCTCTTACTCTGTGTTACATATCATATAATCAAATAAAAATTCGAATTATCACCTAAACAGTATTATTGCTTGTTTTTTTCAAATATTATTTTAGTGTAGTAAATGTTATGGTAGTGATCTCTTCTACCTTTGTTAGTTTTTATGTGAAATATCCTGGACACAAATAGTGTTTAGCTTTTCAAATGTTCAGTTTTAAAGTTTTGTTAGCTTGTTTATTTATGTTGAAGTCAAGAAATATTTTTATTTGGCTCTAGATAATAATAAACTATAGAATAATAACTTATATAATTAAGTATGTTTTTTACTAATATAAATTGCAGATCATATGTACTATTAAAAGTCAATCAAAAACATCTTAAGATACTTAAGTATATTTAAGTTGTATAATGACATTCAACGGAAAAAAATAATAATAATATTACTGTCATTTTGATTAAAGAGTAGGCTAGAGGAAAGGGAGAACTAAGGAAAAATCAAATATAAAATATTTTCTAAGAAATGTGATATTTAATCTAATTAAGATAAAATCTAATTCATAAGTATTATGTATTATCGGATGTATGTGGTTAATATTGATCTGGAGGGCTTTAAGTTTTAATTATTCTTATTTTTATTAAAATCAATGTGTACAATCTTGTAGATGTTCTGCTTGATTTGAAATAGTAGATCTGAATCATGGGATCAAATTAATTCATATAGCTGTTCCCCAAGTACATTGATTATTATATATAATCCAATTTGTTTTTGCATTAATTAATAATATAATAGTAGTTTAGTTCTAATACTCCTTTTTTGGTAACAAAGTAACAAAAACATTGTTGCAAACTTGCAATTAAGTTCAATGTTCAATTAATTTATAATGTGATATTCATCCAATTAATTGCAGATCTACTGATCATGTATATAGATTGTTTCAGTGTTTAGCTCATATTATTATCAATTATTACACCCAAGAACCAACATATGTCATTTAATTTAGAAATAATCATCATTTATACATATATCATATCGGCATTAATGCATTCATCAGAATAGTTTTAGATGAGACTAGTACTAGGATGAATAAGCTCTTGGAAAGTTCTCGTATTATACCTCATTTCATAATTATAAATAGAAAAAAATGATTTATAAATAACTGTTCGAGCTAATATATTGGTTCATATAGCATATCATAATCTTTTAAAATTAATGCATTAACATTATTATTGCGAATCCTCGAATATATCAATATAAACTATGGTTATTCATAATGAAAAAGATATATTTTATATATTATAAAATGTTTTTTTCCATAAATTTTTATTCATCTCACTTTTAATCGCTCCTCAATATCACTTTCTAAATAATTGTTTATATTATTATACAATAAGCTAATTAAATGGTAGCTAGCCCTTTCAGATTGATGGCTATCCGATACAAAGTGAAACAATAATGGAAAGCACATATCAATTCATATGGAAAATTGGAACCTTCTTCCCGACCACAACAATAAATAGTCAACTAAACTTTTAGAAGAACGTAGTAGTAAAATAGTACGCAAGTTTCTCTCTCACACGTTAATCGAAGGGTGAGATAAGGATTTTGCTTTTTTTTTTTAATTTTTTTTTATTTATTTATGAGTAGATTAAGAAAAATAGAATTATGTGAAAATTAAATTTAAAATTTTTAATCAAAAGAAATTTTGCTTAGGACGTTTAGTTTCTCCTATTAGATATTGTTATAAGATTTGTTGTAATAGTTTGTATAATTATCTATTATCAGTTTTCATCATAATTAAACATAATAAGTTAAAATTACACTTTAAAAAAATAAATTAGTAATATTTTAATGTTCTTTACAACTATATATTATTGTATAGAGTTTCCTTTAACTAGATTTACATCTTACTCCAATTTTGTACTCATAAACTTTATTCCTATGCAATATCAATTGGTAGGGCCGATAAGATTAGTTTGTAATAAAACAATTACAAAGTAAAGCACATATTTGAATATACGAGTTTCATTCAAAGATGAAAGTGGGTCGAGCTGGCACGTGCCTAGATCAAAACACCTAAAGCACGTTGTAACATGGTACAACACAATTCTATTCACCTGTACAATATGGCACGAGACACGATAGCCACGACACATAGATGACTCAGAACGACATGCTTTTGATGGTTAGAAACTTTTTTTAAATGTCCAAACACAACACTACTCAACATTTTTCCGACACAATAAAAC
This sequence comes from Amaranthus tricolor, assembly GCF_026212465.1. NCBI lineage: Eukaryota > Viridiplantae > Streptophyta > Magnoliopsida > Caryophyllales > Amaranthaceae > Amaranthus > Amaranthus tricolor. The sequence continues at coordinate 26,642,697 of NC_080057.1, read as the reverse complement.
ATGATATGATTTAATACGAGATAGGACATTCACAACATGTAGGCGCCCCAATAAAACACCATTTCCATGTTTTCATAAAAATTAACATTGGAAGTCATTTCGATTATTATTATTATTATTATTATTATTATTATTATTATTATTATTATTATTATTATTATTATTTATGACACAAAGACAATTGCAACTATACCATGACAACTTTGTCACAAGCAATATACCTTCACCTCTTGAAGAAATAACGTAGTGTCACTTTAAAAAGCTCATCATCTAGGACAAAAGGACATATTACTAAAGAATATGTGCAATGTTAGTTTCTTGTAACTTAAATGTCGAAAGTTTTTATTAATTAAACTAGGGTGTATTTATTCATTTGAGTTTCAAATTAAAATATTTGATTTATTGTTATACTCTTTTGTTTTTTAAATTTGTCACTAATAGTAAAATGTTATGAGAAAAAAAATTAACTCTAATTCAGTAGCAAAATCAAATAAACAAAATACAGAAAGTATAAATCATGTTGAACTATTAGTTGATTGATTAATGTAGCTTAATATGTAATGGTACAAATATGTCACATTTTGATTAATGTAGCAAACTCAAATAAATAGAGCAAGTATATTAATTTGTGTGTTTATTATGCATTTTCTTTTTCTCCTCATCTTGCATTTATTCCCTTTATAAATTTCTCATTAACTCACGCTTATGTGTACGCTCATTTATCTTTTTGTATACGCTCATTTACTCAATCAAATATAATTCAATGAACCATGTAAATTTTCCTACAAATTATTATTACCTTTGGAAAATGTAGCAAAAAACACGAGGCAATAACTTTTTTGAATCTTTGTCCAAAAGAACATATTAACTTGATTAATTATTATCATAGTTCTATATGCGAAATATATTAGAAATATATTAGATACAATAATCATAATAATTAATTATTATTATTATTATGAAAATAGCAATAATGCTGAAATACTGTGTGGTTCGTCATGCACATTCAATAAATGCACTTCAAAATGGAAATTAATGTTTTATTATTAAAAAAATATACGTGGGGTACTTCACATGATACTAATGTACCAAAGAGGGTCGGGTAAATGGATATTATTTGCCATATATCGGTTACTTATTTTATTTATTTATCTACTTTATTTTTCTTCCTTATTTATTTATTTAATTCTAATGGCACGGTTCTAGCTTAGCTAGTCTTGTGATTTGTAGGGAGTTTATATTGGTGTCACTCATCTCTTTGTGTGCAAGGCTCTCTTTATTTAAGGGATTTACTTGACTGCGTACAATCTTTCTTAACCCTTTCCTATGAGGAGGTATGTGTATGATATGTTCACCACCCTTCTCTCCCGAACCATGACTTTGAGCGGGAATACTAAATTGAAGATTATTTCTAAGACCAAAACAGGGTAGGCTGAGAAAAAAAATAACTAATTAAAAATCAAATCAATACTCCAACTAGAGGTGTTTATTCGGATGATCGGGTTGGTTTCGGACGGGTGTCATTTAATTCGATTGTATTTCAAATCGGTGACTTTTCGGGTACGTACTACGACGAGTCACACTCGGATTGGGTCAGTTAGTCACAGTTCGGTTGACGATCGGTTATTCAAGCTATCTGGTTAGCATCTATTCGGTGTCGGTTGAAATTCGAGTTGAGTGTGAATCAGTCTCGAGTTATCATCAATTAATAATTGGTTCGATTTTACCGAGTACAGAACGGGTTCGGGTATTTTTTTTACGTATAATTCGGCTACAAATTACTAAACTATCGATCGAGTCAATATCAAATTAAGTTGTTAGTCATTTTTAGTTGATGATAAGATTCCCTTTACTTAAAGAAAAATAGTTAAAATGCAAATCAATTAGTGATTATTACTTTATTAATTTTACTTGTTTGACTGTGAATTAAAATTAAAGTTCTATCACATTTCATCTAATTTCATTAAAAATACTTAAATAAACATTGATCATTGACTATTAAGTCTAAATATATTAAACCATATATTTACAAAATTTAATTTATTAAAATATCCATCACTTTATTATATTGACTAATAAGATGATTGAATATGAGTGGATCATTCTTTTATGCTAAAAATTGGTTCAAGTTTAAAGCGTATCGATCAAAATTTCGTTTCGGTTAAGTCGGTTTTAGCCGGATCGAGTTTGGTTTCCAGCAAGATTCGGGTCGGATATGAGTCGGGTCAGTCACTATTAGGTTCGGGTAATATCGGTTAACGGTTATATGTTAGTTACAAAAATCAGTCACAATTTGGGTTCATTTTTCCCATTTTCGATTGTCAATTGGTTCGGATACAACTTCAATTTAAATAGTGTCAGTTCGATAAGACTAAAAAATAATACATTTTTGAATCGATTTAGTTTACTAACTAAAACAAGACACTGCTATCCCGTACTTTATTTGACAAGTACGTACTTCCTCCGTTCCATAATTGTTGCTACATTTGCATGGGCACGGGAATTAAGAAAAGTGATTGACCTAATTGTTTACTTTATAGAGTATAATATTTTATTATTGTTAATTGAAAAAGAATAAAGAAAAATAGGTTGTTAGGTTACTTTATAGAGTATAGTATATATTTTATTATAGAGTATAGAGTATAGAGTTAGAGTAGGATAATAATAGGGGTAGATAAAACTTTAAATGATTATTTTATTACTAAAAACAGAAATGTAGTAAGTAATATGAAATTTTCAAAAATAGAAAATGTAGCAAGTATTATGGAACGGAGGTATAAAACTTCATTGTGTCGGTTACACACAGCCTGGCAATCTGGCATGTTAAATTATCAGCAACACTACAAATGCAAAGTGTACCAAAGTCCCATACTATACATATTGATACATTTTGTTGCTCAAAAAGGTCAATGTTTTGCACAATTATTTCAAATCAATCAATTTTTTTTTGCCTATATTTTGCTGTATTTTTTACTCAAAACTCTTACAGTAAGGCAGTGTCTAATTAAGGTAGTTTTTTTTTTTAAAAAAAAAAACATCCTTCAATTTCAATTATTTGATTTGACAAAAGCTTTAAAATGAAAATTTTGAATGAAAAACTAATTACCTTCACTTTTAAAAAGAAAATGAAAAAGAATGAAAACGGATATGAGAATAATTGAAGCATCAAAATCTCATTTTACTTGGAACTCAAATTTTAGGAAAAATTATTGTAAATAATATAAATTTTTTTGCTATTTTTCATATAATAATAGTAAATTTTGATTAATCATGAATAATATCAATTTAAGGAGTATTTTTCTAAAGTATTCCTAACAGTCATTGAAGTTTGGTGATTTGTGTGCACCATAATGAGTGCATGTAGGTCTATGGGAATTCCAGGAGGTGTGTATGATGAGGGGTAAGATCATGAGAATTATGAAAATAAGAGATCGAAAACAATGAATTGAACAAAATTGAAATAAAGTGAACTGAAAGCTAAAATTGATGATCAATATAAATATTTTTTTATGTCCACATGTGTAATATTTACACTTGAACTTGTTAATACAAAATTATATCATATCAAATTTTTTATTTTGAAATTATTTTATCAGGTGACGATTTTTTACATGAAACACAGATAAAAATTATGTTACTTGTTATTAATAACATAGAATATTGTTCATTATAACTTTTTTATTAAAAAGTATAGTTTTTAAAAAAAATAATTATTTTTTTATTTACTGTTAGTAAAAGTAAATAAGGAGAATATAAATTTTCTCATTTTTTATTTTAACTTGTTCTTTCACGTAGAGTATAGCGGAAGGGTTATTTTTTATTTTTGACTTGTTATTTTCCCAATACTCTTATAATGCAATTTGGTCGGCTAAAAGAACTGGTCCGAACTCCTAAGTGGGAACAGTCAACTACAACTCTACAAGCATTTGCGACACACTATTATACTCCCCTCCCTTCCCTTCTTTAAAGTTATTTCTGTTTAGAATATTTCACTTTAACGAAAAAGAAATTTAATTAATATTTTTAAATAAAAGATAAAATATATTAATGTGAAATTTTGTTTGATCCGTTTCAATTTATATATGTTTTTTATGTATTATTTATAATTTTTTATTATTCGTATTTAAAGATATTAAAACTCAAAATTGGCTTTAAAAATTGTGCAAAAAGTAAATGAAAAAGACAAAAAAAATGTATTCATTAGACATTGTAATTACTAATTAAATTTGCCAATTGTCATTTTCATTAGAGACATAAATATCATTATCATCATACTTAGTGTATCTTATCCATAAAAAATTACAATTAAACTTAAAACTTAAATGGTCTCACTAAACCAATTATACTACCAAACTTCTTTAAAAGAAAATATATTCAGTAATTTATATTTTCTACTACATGTTGAACTTGTAAATACAAGAACATTTAACAACGAATCACAAATTAGAAAACAAAACCACACATTAGTATTCTCTCCGAGCCAATTTGAACTGCACCGGGTAGATAGAAAATATTATTATTATTATTATTATTATTATTATTATTATATTATGTATAGAACACGTAACCCCTAATCCTAAGATCTTGAAGAAGGAATTCAAATACCTGCAAGACGATTCACCCTGCAAGATAATAGGAGAAGCATAAAACACCTGTAAGATATTTAATACTGCAGGACGATAGAAGAAGCATAAAACACCTGCAGGGTAATTAGTCTTGTAGAATGATAGAAGAAGCACAAAACACCTGTAGGATGGTTAATCCTACAGAGAGATAAAAGAATATAAATACTTGCAGGATGGTTAATCCTGCAGATTGATAACAGCGAATATAATGATGTGGCATAAGACAACTGCAGCCGTACATACAAAAAACTGTCGACACTCGGATAAGGCGAGGCACCACACCTACCTCGTACTCTACCTAGGAAAATGTACTAAAAGGCAGAGAGTGGGGACCATGGTGCAAAGATCAGCAAATCACCAAATGCCACATAGGCCTACGAGATACCCTACTTCTCTCTCTACTGATCCCCAAAAGATTCAATTCAAGATAAAAGTCAAAACGGCCATTAGGGTTTTGGGATTCTCTCCCAAGACTCACTACTATATATAAATACATGATGTCATGCATCACCAAGGGCAACGTATCTTCTTGTATTAAAACTCACACAAAATACTCACTCAAACTTGAACAGTAATCCTCTTGAAACTTTACTGATTTAATCATTGCCGGAGGACCCTCGAAAGACCCCTCTCCGGACCTCGTTTGTTGTCTTGTGCAGGAAGGCGTAGTGAAACAGCCTAGAAAACAACTTAAGCCTCCTCAGTGGTTAACACTCACTGTGGACCTTAAAAAACATTCCCATCGCAACAGTGGAGAATGTTGATTGTTCTCCCACCAGCCGGAACAATTATTATTATTATTATTATTATTATTATTATTATTATTATTATATATAATTAATATCTATACTAAGATATTATGAATGGAAAATTATTCCTATGTACGGTTCTAGACCAGTTCGACGGAATTAAATACATCCTCATTTCACACTCATAAGAAATTTACTAACTATTCATGATATTGATATTTTACCTAAAGCAAGTTGTCATTATCTAATTGAACTACTATTTTATCTCTTTTGGATAATTATATTTTGATTTATAGATATAAAAAACTTTTTTCTTTCACTCTTATAATAATAATTTTACACCGGTCATTACCTACATAAAAATTAATTCTCTCCCCTTAAAAAACATGTTTTGTCATAGATTTTCACCTATCCCTTGAGTTTTCTTCTTTAAATCATATAATAATGGTTTACTTGGTGGTAAAGTTAATTGTCTTAAAACCAATTAAACCAATTAAGAGGTCAAGAGCCAAATATTTGTCTACTTTATTTTACATAAGTTTAGAATATAACCCTTTCAAACTAAAATATATATATATATATATATATATATATATATATATATATATATATATATATATAACCCTATCCATCTTTAATTTTGGACCACGTTTCGCCACTTATTATGTATATATACTTAGGTTTAAGTTTTCACAACTTTATTTTTGTATAAATAATTTTTTTGGTTGATAGTTTTAATAGTATATATATCTTCTGCAACTTTACATTAAAAAAAAATATATAATTTTATGTTAAATAATTTTCATTTAAGATGGTCTTATCATGAGACAATCTTAAATTGGACTAAATAATTCAACTTATATTTATACTTAAAAATACTTATTTTAAATTATTTAATATTCAATACGCAATTTAACTTTTACAATTGGTTAATCTTTAAAAAGACCTATGAGATTATATAACTTAATTTGTTTAAGTCCATGTACAAAGTCAAATTGATATAAAACAAGTAATTGTGGACCTTTTCTCTAATTTTCAATTTGCGTATAAAAAATTTGTTTATTTACTACAACACTCCATATAAATTCAATTGTTTAGCATCATGTTTAATACCAAGTTTCTTTTACAACTAGTTCCAATTTGTAATATCTAAAGCTAAAAAACAACTATAATGGCTAATTCATATTATGCGACGTCGTTTGCTTATCTTTGCTTGTTCTCTCTTCTCTTGTTTTTCACCTCCAAAATCCATGCTCAAAATGGACTATCTACAAGTTTTTATGGTTCAAAGTGCCCTAATTTCGAAGCTACGGTTAAATCTATTGTTACTAGTGTTGTGGCTAATGAACCTCGTATGGGCGCTTCTTTGCTTCGTCTTCATTTTCATGATTGTTTTGTTGGGGTAATTTTTGTCTATTCTCTTGTTAGGTATATACCTTTTTAATTAAACATATCAAAAATAACCTTTTCACAATCAAAACTATTTTTGAGATAACATACATCTAACGTGGAAATCCTGCCTAAGTCTAGGCTTAGAGGAAGAAAGTTGCTTAATGATATAAGTTAATAAAATAATGCTTTTTTGGGGTGATTGAACCACATGTCTAGTTGTGAGCATTTCTTTGAGTAATAAATATTGATTTATGTGATAGGGATGTGATGCATCAGTGCTATTAGATATCTCAGGTGGTGAAAAAGAGTCTGTCCACAATGCTAACTCTCTACGAGGATTTGAAGTAATAGATTTCATCAAAGAACAAGTTGAGGAAACTTGTGCTAGTGTTGTTTCATGCGCTGATATATTAGCTCTTGTTGCTAGAGAATCTGTTGTTGCTGTAAGTTATTTATATACTCAATATTTACCTGAATTTATAGTGAGTTGATTGATCTGTATTTCAAGTGTATGGAAAATAATAGTTAGGCCTACTAGCATTAAATTTTTCTATATAGAAATTTAGTGGTAGAAGTCATGTGTTATAACTTACATACATCTACATGATAGCTCAACCATCCATCTAATGTGCACGTTTAAGAAAACGTGATAGAGTATAATATCAATTTTCATACGTTTAGATCGATCGCTCTGTTAACTATTAATTTAATTTTTTAGTCGAAATAACAATTGTTTAAAAAATTAGATGGTATTTATATAATTATTTATCTAATAGTTTTTGATTATATATATATATATATATATATATATATATATATACATGCAGCTTGGTGGGCCCACATGGAAAGTTGAGTTTGGAAGAACAGATTCAACTTCAACACCAAGTGCAACTGAAGCTGATAATAATCTTCCATTTGCAACAGATGATCTTTCTATGCTCATGTCTTTGTTTTTCAACAAAGGTTTCTCTGTCAAAGACATAGTTGCTCTTTCAGGTTTTGCTCTCTATAACCTCCACTTTTTATGAGTCAACTATAGTTGTCATGAATGTTACATGCAACACTTCTCAAAATACATACGTGAATACATGTTTAATATATAGCCGTTGTTATCTCTAAGTTATATGAGTAAAAACTATATAGAAAATCTTTAGGAGATACCGATCTTCATGGCTATCTGACTTTTCAAATTTAGCGAATTAAAACATGTGATAGTATATTTAATTTTTTATTAAAAATTATTCACTAAACAAAGTTAAAATATAATTTGTGAACAATATAAAAGTTGAAGTTTAACATGTAAAAAAACAAATAAAGTTTTTTTTAATCTCTATATAACATAAAAATAAAAGTTTATTTTCATTAACGAATTTATAATAATCTAACTAGACTTATTCACTTTCTTCAAAAAAAAAATGTATGAATGCTTAGAAAAAGTCTTCAAGTGATGTTATTCTTTGCTGTTATAATTGAGTGTTTAGTTAAACTACACATAATAATTATGTTTATTGTATGAAAATTACTCAATTTAGCCAACTACTACCAGCAACATGGCTATTAAATTAGGGTTAAGATAGTGCATGTTCATACTATGCCTATCCTATCAGTTGTGTAAGCATGAGTTTAGCTAGCATACACATCAATATTTTAAGAAGGATAATCGTGTCTTGTCTTATTTGAAAGTAAGTGCCATTTTTCGGGTACGATTGATCTTGAGTTCTATTTTTAATTATTGTCTTAATTAGAAAGAAAATATACTACTTTATCTTTCAAGTTCAAACTACTAAGTAAGGTTATGAGTTCGATTCTCACATATCCGTAGCCTCCCCTTTTCTTTATGTCTATTATGTAGATAACGTATCACTTGAAATCTAAATAGATAATTTTTTTTCCATCACTTTTATGCTGCGTAATTAAAAAACTGAAATATATGTTACGTGGTAGATAGCTTTTTTTTTTTTTTCTTTTTTTTTTTTTTTTCTACTAGCCTAGTGTAAATTAAGATCTATATGGTTTTGACTTTTGAGTTTTATACATATGACCTCTTCAAACATGCATAGGTAGATGCTTAGGTGGAAAGTTAATGATATTGGCGTAATAAAACGAATATGTTCATCTACATATTACATCCTTTATATTATACTTGTTATATTTTACTATTTTAGACAATCTTATGTATTATTTTGACAATTTTATATCTTCAATTATGCGTAATTAAAAATTTCAAAAAATTAATATTATGAAAATTTACAACTAAAAATTTTAATAAGATTTCATTTGATCATATAAGTTTTTACATATTAATTGTAATAAATAAAATAAATTTAAATGATAAATAGTTGTAAAAACTCTAATATTACAAGTAAATCAGAATGATGTATTAGTGTTTGGATCGTAATTAGATTATTCACTCCCTCTTCAATTCATTTTTGATCCTCTTATAATCCATAATTTGTTGTTTTTATTATTGCGAGTTCTTTCAAATTCAACAAAAATAAGACAGATTAAAAAAATATTAAATAGATTAGTCTAGTGATTAAGGGTTTTTTCTTCTACTATATCCTTATGATAAATTCTCTCATGAATTGTAAACTTTTGTTTCACCTTTGAATGCATCTACGTACGATCAACAATCTCGAACTTAATCTATTTAACAGGTGCGCACACCGTAGGGCAAGCAAGGTGCATACGCTTTCGAGACCGCGCTTACACCGAGCAAAACATACAACCTTCATTTGCACAATTCTTGCAAAACATATGCCCATCAACTCCTAATGTTGGGGATGACAATCTTGCTCCTTTTGATAATCAAAGTCCAGAAGTTTTTAACAATGATTATTACAAAGGTTTAACCAATTTTATTGGATTAATTCATACAGATCAAGTATTATTTAGCGGAAGTGGGTCCCAAACTGATGTTCTTGTTCAAGCATATGCAAATAATCAGCAAACTTTCTTTGCTGATTTTGCTAATGCAATGTTAAAGATGAGTAGAATGGGTGGTATTGGTAATGGGGTGGTTCGAACCAATTGTAGGGTTCTTGGTTAAGGAGTTGTTCACTTTAGACCGACGTACTCTTTTGTTTCTTTGAATTTGATACATAATATTGTGGTTAAATTGTTTTCACATAATTTATCACAATATATTAAATTTAAATGGATTGAGGAATAATGTAAATGATGATCTATTTATGTTTTTCATGTTTCAGAAGATTTCAGAATTGTATGGATAATTACTAATATAGAATAAAATTGTAAAATAAAGTTGTTACGCCATGTACACACAGGGTAATATTCGTCTCATTTTTTAGTCCGCTCTATTAAATTTGTCCAAATTTTATTTTTGTTTATGACCTATATTCTATTTAAATTCTCATCTACACATTAACTTATTTTTCATTTTATTCACATATTTCACATTTTTTCATAAAATATCATTTAGTAAACTTGATATTGACTAAAAGACAGAGTCAATTATATGGTTGTATTATTAAAAGAGAATTAAATATTAGGTCTGATTTCAACTATATCGGTACACTTAAGTTTTTGATTGAATCGTTGTTTCCTTAGACATAATATGAGCCAACATGGTAAAAGTATCTATAGTGCAAATCTTATTTACAAATTCTTGTAAGAGACCATCTCATTAAAAGATCATTTCTAATTGGGCTGGTCCAAAAATAAAAATATAGAGTAAGTCGGTAGACATTAAAAATATTATAAGTAGGCATTTAGAATATTGTAAGTACTTACTCAGTGGGCATTCAGTATATTGTAGATAGACATCAAAGATATTATAAGTAAGCATTAAGAATATGGTGAGTAGGCTAATAGGCTAAGTTTCTCGGTAGACATTAAAAATATTATAAGTAACCATTTTAAGTACTTTTTCGATGGACATTAAATATTAGAAGACCGAATGAATCTTAATCATTCTTCATTTAAAGTGGAGCATTTAGCACCATAGATTAATAGAACAAGAGTTGCATCTACATTACTATCCAACGGATTCTCATGACGTGTTAGGATATAAACAAAATAAAAATTATTAACAAGGTTGGCCTAGAGATTTCAGAGGTCCGCAACGAAAAATAAATTATGGACCCTAATTATAGTATATAGATCAATAAATACAAGATTTATAATATTAAAGAAATTATATACCAATAATTGCGTTAAATGTTATTCGCTTTTTGTTTGTTAATTATGCATTTATCGTTCAATAATTTTTAAACAAGGTAACAATTATTCTTAATTGCCCTTTTACTTTGTGGTTAAATGCACAATTTAATTACATAAGGTATCAATTTTGATGCATATGATGATACAATTTATCCTTTTTTCGTGGGCTCTTGATACATGCCCTTCTTGTCCGTTGCAGAGACACGTGATGAAATCTCTGCATGTGGAAGTGGAATAAGCCTATTGGCTAATATTGCCAGTATCAGTTCAAGTCATAACCTGTGTCCATTCTCATCCCATATAATCTTTTGGCATTCTTCTTTTTTTCTCAATAATCTATACACATTTCTGCTTTTTCGGAACAAAAATCGAAAATAATTGATGGGTTACGTCGGAAAACTAATCAGGGGGGTATTATTGACCGGAAATGGTGGGATCCGTCGTTTCAACTCATCGCAGGCGGCGGCGGCTGTGACGGCGAAGATGCCTGCTTTTGATTACACACCGCCGCCTTATAGTGGGCCCTCTTCTGCTGAGATCCTAAAGAAGCGCAAAGAGTTTCTTAGCCCTTCTATGTTCACTTTCTATAATCACCCTGTAAGTTTTTTTTTCTTTTTTTTATTTTGTAAATTTAAAATATTAATTTTATATTTATTCATCATGATTTTTCTGAATGATTTTGTGTGGTACTTTGAAAAAATTTAAATCAAATTGGGTCTATAAAAATTAATTTTTATTTTAACTTATTGTGTATTTTTACTTCATCTATGTGAATAATGTATTTACATTGTATAATTTTTAATTTTTACTATATAATTAGCTTTATTGATTAGTGATTGATTGTTGCTTAAATTTATTTTGTATACTTTAAGTTTGCTACGCTCATGTAGTACATTCTACAAGAGAAAGTATATTAATTTTGTTTTAATTGCTTAATTATTGCCATCTAATGTTATTTAAGCTATCTTGATATGTTTTAATTTATATGGGTTGAATTGTCAAATTGAATTTAGAATGCATTTATATATTTAAAAACCATCATCATCATCCCAATGAGAGTTCTCTATGATCCAATTATATTAGTGGTGTAATTTGTAACTAGTAGGAATTGTATTGAAAGCTTTATGTGATTTTGATATCAAATTAAATCATGTTCTTTAGGAAATCACAAATCTTGATTCTCAAATCAGTAAACATCCTTTAAATAGTAATAAGTTTGATTAAAAGCTGGCCTAAACAATTTACTTGGTATCCTTTTGGTTGGGTTAATTGAATTTAATAAATGTGTATCTTTTCCCAAAAAAAAAAATGCTAATCTTATAGATATGGGTTGATCTATGTATTTGTTCTTTTCAAAATCTGTATATATTTGTATTATGAATTTTTTTCCCTATTTTCATTGCTAGGTTAATTATGATGTTTTGTAAATTACTATTTGATGATGGTTAGACTTGTTTGCTCAATATATTCGATCGCACAGGACCCCATAAAATTGAAGGCTTAATATTAAATTAAGTAGTATATGTTAAGTGTTAAAGATACAATGTTGTTAGAAAAATCTCTTTAAGTTTGGAAATTGTACAAGGCTTTTAAAAAGTTTTTCATATTGACTTGTCATTTACTTACCAGCCCGTCATGTATAAGACCGTCTCACGATGAGACGACCTGAAAACAAGAAGCCCAAAAGCTAAAAGTTTCTATTATTGGGCTATTTTTCCCAAGTATGAGGCATGCCTTACGGTTAGACGATCTCATACAAGAATTTGTGTTTACCAATAAAGTTTTTTACTGTTTGAGTAGCCAATCAAAAAGCGTATAAAAAGTCATTTACCAAACAACCAGCATCTGTGTTAATACGCTATATACTTTGTCTCCAAAATATATATTTTTTTTCTTCACATTAAGAGAATGATAATTTTTAATAATATTTATATAGTATTATTGATTCAATATATTTGTTTTTTGTGAGGACAGCTGAACGTGGTAGATGGGAGGATGCAGTATCTGTATGATGACAAAGGCAGGAGATATTTGGATGCATTTGGAGGGATTGCTACCGTGTGCTGTGGTCATTGCCACCCGGATGTGGTCGCGGCCATCGTCAACCAAATGCAGCATTTGCAGCACTCTACAATCTTGTACCTAAACCCAGCTATTGCTGATTTTGCTGAGGCTTTGGCCTCTAAATTGCCTGGTGATCTTAAAGTATGTCATGATCTTCTTTTTGGGTACTTTTATCCTTAGGTGTACTCTCTCCGTTCTTTTTTGTTCTTCTCGTTTACTTTTTACACAATTTTCAATGTTGGTTGGGAGTAGTTGGTTGATGTTTATTTCTAGTCTTTATTGGAGTACGTGTATTAATGTTATAATAGGACTGTAGCTTTGTTTTCATATTTTGACTTTTATTTACCTTTTAAATATTTACCCTCAATTCAAGCGGACTCTAAAAGGAAAAGACAGTGAGTATGTCTTTATGGCATGATTTTAGTTGATTCACTAGTGATTACATTACATGTATGATGGAAAAAGCCTTGATTTGAAAGTTTCGTGTTAAAGCATAAAATGAAGCTACCTTTTAGCCGAGAATCATGGGCTGGTCTATTGTTTGAAGGCTTTTCTTTTTCACCTTTGCGACAAGGGTTTAATTCTCACCACCCACATCAATCTCACCACCCACGTCAAGGATTGAAGGGAAAAGATGCATTCATGATGTAGCCAGTTTGATAGATTATTTTTCATTTGCCCTATGATATGATGTTTTGTTTCTAATTTACCCCAGTTATAACCTGTATGAGATTCTTCACTCACTAGATTGCATTTTCTAAATGAAGTGACTAAATTTGATAATGATAGTTTAACACATGTTTTTATTAGATCTGTTTATTCGGGTCATCGGGTCCATTTCGGATCACATGTTTCAGGTCGGTTTAAAATCAGGTTTTATTTCCACATTGATTTTTTGCATAATTTTAAATTCGTTTTGAAGTCAAGTTAAGTCGGGTTTAATTACAAGGTCGGTAAATATCGGGTTACCGGGTCTGTTTTGAACACCTCTAGTTTTCATAATAGGCTTGCTTGATTGAAGAAACTGACGTTTTCATAATTCGCCTATTTTATTAGTTTCTAATTTCTTCATTGATTATCTGATTTTTGTATACTACTTGTATGTACAAATTTTTACTGATTTTCTAAACCGAGGGAAAATTGTTGGCGATGAATTTGTACTTAGTATCTACATTTCTACTGATTAATCTCTGAATGTTCTTAATGGTGCAGGTTGTGTTCTTTACAAACTCCGGAACAGAAGCAAATGAGTTGGCCTTAATGATGGCAAGATTGTATACTGGATGCCAGGATATTATATCATTGAGGAATGCTTACCATGGAAATGCTGCTGGAACGATGGGTACCACTGCTCAATGCAATTGGAAGTTCAATGTCACTCAGGTTCAAATATCTGCTTCTTTCGGCTTCATACTCAATTTATCGACTCCATTTTGGGTTTTTGTTTTCGTTTATTGCTCTAGGATTCAACAACATTTCATAACCCCAATGTCATAAAGTGGATCCCACCTGCAGTTTGGAGGGTCAAATGTACTCAACTTTACCCTCGTTAGTGATAACAAAGAGGTTGTTTTCGATTGGGTGTTTGGCAAACGGCTGATAGCCGATTACAGTGGCTGATTTGACTAACTAATTTTATTAACGAGTTTGATCAGCTGTGTTCAAAAACAGCTTATTCATATCAATATGTTGTTGTTTCAATCAACTAGTTTACCAAACATTAGAACTAGCTGGTTTGCCAACTCAACCTTCCATATGTATCAAAATAAACTAAAAATTGCTTAATGAGCCATTTTGCCAAACACCCCCCAATATCATCTGCAACTTCTCATAAATTAAAAGTGCACATGATCTAATGCTTGCCGATCTTCTAATTTTCTCATAACCGAATCTGTGACTGTGACAGACCGGAGTCCACCATGCCATGAATCCTGATCCTTACAGAGGTCTGTTTGGAGTAGACGGAAAAATGTATGCAAAAGATGTTCAGGATATCATCCAATTCGGGACATCTGGTCATGTCGCAGGTTTCATCTGTGAAGCCATTCAGGTTAGTGCTGAAAATATATTCAATTGGGTGGTTGGGTTTGGAATCGGGTGAAGAAAACAACGTCAAAGCAAACAAATGGTGTCGGGTTTTTGCTTACATTTATCGGACATATACTAATTTACTGTTGTATTTATGTTGCAGGGAGTTGGAGGCATCATAGAATTGGCCCCTGGCTATCTTTCTAGTGTATATGACATTGTAAAGCAAGCCGGAGGACTTTTCATAGCAGATGAAGTTCAAGCGGGATTTGCTCGCACTGGGAGTCACTTTTGGGGTTTCGAGAGTCATGGGGTTGTCCCCGATATTGTTACCATGGCGAAGGTTGGTACTTCCTGTTCTTGTTGGTAATATGACCGAGGAAAGTCAGGTGCAAACTTAACCTATTTTTCTCGGCATAAACCTTTTCGAGCTATAACCTACTATTTTTTCGTAAATTCCTTTATTTAAGTTAATATTCCACAAGTATGACCGAAAGCACTTGTTGACCCAATATAATAGGAAAAAGTTGCTTTAAATTTTAATGGAAAATATTTCACAGTATCAGTGTAACATAATTCGACAGTTAATTCTCTTTTTGGATTCACGATTTCGGTCAAAATGACAGGAAAATAGCCCAAAACCGACCATAGTTTGCTTCCTTTGATTCGCGATTCGCAAGAAGATTAATGAATTATGTGACAGTGCTCAGTATTTTTTAGCTATTTTGTATCGATAGAAGTAAAATAATAACAAATTTATGACTCTTTGGGTCAAACTCGACTGACAGTTTTATCTGAAAGCATTGGTTGTTTGAAGCACAATCGTGTTCTTGTTATTTACAACTAAAAACACTTGGATAAGGCTACTTATGTTCTATTTGAACATTTTCAAAATTTAGATAGATTCTTGTCTCACTTTTTTCAGTGTTTTGATTTTGATTTTTCAGGGTATAGGGAATGGCATTCCCCTCGGTGCAGTAGTAACCACACCGGAAATCGCAAGTGTCCTAACTCGTCGTAGTTATCTCAACACGTTTGGTGGAAACCCTGTCTGCACTTCTGCAGGACATGCTGTTCTCAAAGTGATCGAGAAGGAAAGGCTTCAAGAAAATGCTCGTGTCGTTGGTACTCATCTCAAAAAACGACTCGCAACTCTGATGGACAAATACGACTGTAGGTCACTTGCCCTCATTCGGGTAAAATTGTTTTTCTTTCGAAATTTTCACTTAACATGCTGATATTTTTTCTTTTCTCGATATCCATCGTAGTAATTGGTGACGTGAGAGGAAGGGGATTGATGCTAGGGGTCGAACTAGTTACAGATCGCGAAAAGAAAACACCAGCAAAAGCCGAGATACTTCATGTAATGGACCAAATGAAAGGTGTGTGCTCCCCCCACCCGCTTCTTTGGACATTGTTATTCTCGTGTTCAGTGAAACATAATTCGCTAATTAGTTCGCCTTGTGACTTTTGGATTCGCTCAAAATGGTTCAAAAATAGCCTAAAACCGATCATAATTTGCTTTTCGATTCGAGATTTGCGAGGCGATTATCGAATCATGTGAAACTGCTCGTGTTCTTCGAGCTTGTGTTATAAGCTTTTCCATTGACTATGTTTCTTCATTTGAACTGTATAGAATTGGGAGTATTGGTCGGAAAAGGAGGATTTTATGGCAATGTATTCAGAATCACACCTGCCCTATGCTTCACCAAGGAAGATGCTGGTAAATCTGCTCCTTCAATCTAAAAATCGAGCTTTTACATGTGTGCTAGTCAAGACATGAAGTTTTGTTCGTCTTTTCATCCTTTTATGTTTTAAGACGCAATATCGTAAATGAGATTGTTCCGTAACATAACGGCCGTTTCATAATGGACTTTGAGCTTATCGAACTTCAAATCCCCGTCACGTAAGATGTGATTTAAAACCATGGAGTAACAACCATTATAAGTTTTTATTCTAACATATGTCTTTTTAAAGGGGTATTACGTTCTAAAAAGCCTGTTATAAGCTTTAATTTACATATATGGTCTAGAAAACTTTAATTACTAAGATAAAATGTATTTCATAAGTTAATAATTCAGATTGCGATATCTGCGAAATGAGTCGTAAAACCGCAAGGTTAGCGCTATTGCAATGACATCTGCATTTTTTTCTATGGGATGCTTGGCCATCAAATTTTGACCTGACCCAAAACAAGACGGAAAATTTGAACCTGAAATCTTGAAATGCTATGAAATGAATCTGCGTTTGTTCAAAATAGCCCCCTGAAGACCTAAGCAAAGAACACGACCCGACTTGATCAAAAACAACTCCTTCGAATTCGAGCAAAGATTTTCAGAACGAACTTTAACTCTTTTTATTTTATTTTATTTGTATTTCACTCCATTAATGAAGTTATCTTACCATATTTTTCCCTGGTTTTTGTTTCAGATTTCCTGGTGGATGTGATGGATTATGTAATGGGGAAAATGTAATTGTGAGGCATTATCATTTGAAGGTGTGAAGAAGTGATGCTATGAGTATAACATGTAATTGTTCATTGCATTTGGTAAAAGGTTGTGTACCAAGTCTATAGCTTCCTATTAGTGCATTTAGTCATTTTTATCTCTTGGTGAATTTGGGATCGATATGAACGATGATGAGTCAACACCTCGTTGTCTCTCCTACTCTATCATCTCGTAAATATGTAAAGTTAAGACCTTTTGTTAATGCATCGTAACTTTCATGGTGTATTCTAATATTCATTATTCAATCTTTTCAATCAAAAATTCGAGTGTTGTTTAACTTTTAGAATTACAGTAAATATCTGACGTATTAGTAAAGGCTATGTTTCGCATTGAATTTCATCGTGTGCTCCTTTCGGGTTGGGTTGGATAAGATGTTAGTATAAGATAATTTTTAGAGTTCATGTATTTTGATATTGACAAATCAATGTAAGTATAATCCTATATTCCACCAAATTGATCATTTGCAAAGAGAATCATTTTAGTCACATTTCTACTAGTACTTCTATACACAATACAAAGAGAACCTTCTTTTCTTAATGCCTTGGAAATTGACACTTAATGCCACTTTTTTGACTTCTACCAAAATGCAACATTATTCTTATAAAAAAAGATCTTTTAAAATTGCTTGTAGATAGATAATATTATCTCCAATTTTACACATGATTTACTAGTAATTATACGTTTTATTATACTTGCTACGGATAGTAATATTTCTCCACTGAATATGTCACCATCAGTAACAAGTATTTCAAAATGGAGGAATAATATATTTATTTACTCTCTTTAAATTGCCTAATTTTTTCTTTTTAATGTCCTATTGAATTTACTCCACTTTTATTTTTAATCCTAATCCATATTTTTAATCATGTGCAACTTTTCCATGAAATATAATTTTTTTTTAACCAATTTTTCTCATCTTTTTAGTCTCACCCCATTCACCATTTGTACTCTCACAAATCACGAAGAATGAAATAAAAAGTTGTCGATCACTACGTCAATCAACAATTTTTATTACCATCTCCATCCTCTCTTATATTTAAGAAATTATTCCCTATTCCGAAATTAAAATAAAAAACATCTAATAATATCATTATAAACAATTAAATCTGGAACCCATGATTATAATTCATACATACTCCACACCCCAGAATCGAAAACAACAACATTTAATTAATATTATGAAATCTAAAAACCAAATACTAATTAATAGAAAAATAAATATTTAATTAATACTACATAGCAATAAGACTGGAATTTCCAGTATACGTAAATCTGATTGATGAAGAATAAAGTGAAGAATTGTTGATGGGTACTTCCATAGATGAAGAAATTTGATGAATAACAGAAGATATGACTGAAACCAATTCATATAAGAATTCACCAAGTTGTGAGAACTTTATTATAAGACTTCTTCTACCAAATAAATACATAAAAATTGGTGATCTCAACCTCATTTTCTAACACCAAGATTATGATCTTATAATGATGATATTGTAGCTAAATCATTTTTGTGTTTTTTTTATGAATTATTTCCATAAACAAGAGAAAAAGAAAAGCAAGAGAAAGTAGGAGACAAAAATATTTTTCAGTTAAGTGGGGCATTTATAGATGTAAAGAAAGCACGAAAGAAAAAGAGACAATTTTTTTGTTCCTTAAGTGGGTTAGTAGTACTATTACTATACTGTACAAATATAGGAAGTATGAAAATCGAGTTTTGTTTTAGTTAGAATAAAAAAATTACTTTTAAAAAAAGTTTTGGGTTTGATTCTTACATATTCAGAAAGATCTTAAGTTTAATTTTCACTTATTTCTTTTCTTCCTCTATTAAGAAACCAACTTAATTATCAATTTAAACTTATGTTTTAGTTGATTTTTTAAGATGGTATCACAATTCACAAGCCCAAATCAAAGATTTGAATTTCATCTGTCACTTCTTTAAAACGGAAATATTAGCGTCAAGTATGAGTATACATTTATTGTATCTACACTTTTAACTCTAAATACTTTTGTACGAGGGAGTGTGAGATTATACATAATATATTGGGGCTTCAACCATAAATAAAAGGTTTTGCTTAAGTAAGTTCCTTTAACGTTCTATAAGGCTCTAATAAAAAAAAAAGTATATAAGTACTTCCATTAGTCCTACGAAATTGTACTATTTTAATTTAATAGAAGCATTAATTTATAATTAGAGAATAAGATAAAAAAAAAAAAATAAAAGTCAATCAAATAAATAGATTAATAAATTTGTAAATATGATTAAAATAAATAAAAAACTTACCAAAAGATAAGTGTAAAATGAGCACGATAAATTTATAAGGAAAATTTACCCAGAATAATCCAACCTATTCACGATTTTCCTACAATAATCCCAACTATCGATTAACCATGAATAATCTCAACTATTGACTCACTTAACCTGTGCTGTTGTTGCTCTTGTTTTTACCGGTGCAACAGGTAATTTTCTGGCATTTAGTCGGGATTATTGTAGGAAAATCGTAAATAGGTTGGATTATTCTGGGTAAATTTTCCATTTTTTAAAATATTTATCTTTTTTTTTTATATTCAAAATGACTTGCTACAATAGGTAGCAGGTCACCCGGGTGTACCCAAGGCAAAGACCCCTTTAAGTTCGGATTATTCATGGTTAATCGATAGTTGGGATTATTGTAGGAAAATCGTGAATAGGTTGGATTATTCTGGATAAATTTTCCAATTTATAATATATGGATTTAGTAGGGACAAAAGGAGATATGTCTACTTTTGATGGTTTAGAAATTTTGTAATTCTTTCATTTTGGATATAATTTAGTAGGGACAAAAGGAGATATGTCTATTTTTGATGGTTTTAGAAATTTTGTAATTCTTTCATTTTGGATATAATGAACTTTATTAAATAACTCATTAAATTATATATTTTTTTATGTGAAATTGTGAGCGACCTCATACCCACCATTTATTCATTATTTATGACGGGTAAAATTTTTATATTCATACATATCCATCCGCAACCCAACGATTCATACTCATACTCGCTTCATCCGAAGAAAAATACAAAATCCGTAAATTTTACACTTATTTCTAATTAAATAAAAGCCAATTAATAATAAAATGAAATGTGAAAAGTCGGTTATATAGAAATAGATAGACACTTATATGGGAAGATGTAGACACCTACTCAAAAATACTTGATCTCAACTACATGACTCAATGCCTCAAGGTATCAACTAATACTTTAATGGAAGATAGTTAGTCAAATTATGTATTTTGATATATCCACCTAGCAACCGTAATATTTTAACATTGTTTTTCTTGTTGACTTTTGTTATATATAAAAAAATATTAGTAATGGTATTTTTTGGTATTCAAAATGTTATATACTTTACTGTTCCAAATAAATAGGCTCTAAGTATATATGGAGGTGAAAATCAAGAAAATTAGGCAAAAATCATAAATAATTAAATATGTATAGTCTATGGGAAAATAAAAAAACAGAGTTCATAAAATGAAAATGTAAGTTATATTACTTATATATGTGGATGAGAATTAAAAGAGAGTGTGAATTATAGTCAAAAATAAAAATTAGACAAATTTAATAGTAAAAGTTAGACAAATTTAATAGTATAAACTAAAAGTAAAGTGAAACTAATTCTTTAATATCGAAACGAGTAAGTTGTAGGTGGACTAATAATTAATAAATCTTTTTTAATTTCTCTTGATGAATGATGATGATGTCAAACAATCTTTTTTCTACTTTATCTTTTCAATTGGTAATAGCTTAGTTCTTTACTTGTTAATTTTTTTAGATTTTTTAATAATAGATGGGTTATCAATAATAATAATAATAATAATAATAATAATAATAATAATAATAATAATATTGACTCTTCAAATTTCAATCAAAATTAAAACTATTTAATAACATTAATGAAATATTATTGGCATGTTGCTAGATAAGAGATGAGTCTTTTTAAATTTCAATGTTTGATAAGTAAAGTTTGCAGTCAAGAGAGTAATTATTTTATACTCAATATTTAAATTCATTTTTTCTTTTTGAATATTATTTTGACTATTTTATTTTAAATTTAATATGTATTTAAATTTTCATTTAAATTCGATTTTTATATGTGTCAGAAGAGTTTAAACTTAAATTCAGATAAAATTTGGTCTTTTTATCCTCCACTATATTATTAATAATTCACTAATTTATTGGTATGAAAAATAGTCAATGCTAACCAATTATTACTCGGACACTCGGATATTTTATGTTCGATATGTATTGTAAAAAAAATACTACTAAGCAGTCTAAAATATCAATGCAATATAATCCTTAATTGCTGTGAAATTAAAAGAGTGTTAAAGAGATTTGATCTATCTCAATTAGAACAAATAAAATACCACTTTCTCCGGATAAAGATTTTGAATTCAATTCTCACTTAGTTATAATAGTGTTTAAAGAAGTTTTGGTGAAAATCGAATCTTATGTTAGTTGGAGCATGTAATGTTAGACCTGTTTGCGGAATAGTAATACGAGTTTATATCGTAGAAATATATGAAAAAAGTATTTCATCATGGTAATTAAGACGGTAACATATTTCCCTCTTTCGTATGGTTGAGTGAAAAAGCAAATAAGCCTCCCTGGAACTAACAGACCGACTCGAAATTTACAAAGGGGGCTAACGAATATGCAGTATAAAAATCCCAACTCCAAAAGCGACCCTCCACAGTAATCCCAACGCAACGTATCACAACTCCAACTTGAATTTTCATTGTCGTCAAAAACAAAGCTTCTATGCATGTTCATCTTCCAAAATTATCGTCATCAGCATACAAGGTAACAAAAGGCCGGGTCGACAGTTGATACAAATATGGTATCAAAGACTGGGAACAGCACCAAGGGCCTGAAGGAACAAGACA
This sequence comes from Amaranthus tricolor, assembly GCF_026212465.1. NCBI lineage: Eukaryota > Viridiplantae > Streptophyta > Magnoliopsida > Caryophyllales > Amaranthaceae > Amaranthus > Amaranthus tricolor. The sequence goes on along the minus strand of NC_080057.1, from coordinate 26,620,234 downwards.
GTGCTTTGGACTTTTCATCTACGCCAAATGCACATGGAACACAAGAGACCCCCATGGATACGCCTCAACAATCAGTTATGGGCCTAAAAACAACTAGCAAGGCCAAGGAAGCCAAGAACATCACAAGGAACAGCAACCAAGCCCCAACAGGACAGACAGACTACAAGAACAGAGCTACAGAGCTACCTAGCGAACAACTGACCTTGGTGAACCACTTGAGTTCAGACCGGGATCACTTAGACCGGAAGGAGGGCTGGAATGGTATCTCTCTACATGGGCCAAGCCACCAAGGGCCAAGGGTCTTACTAATAGTGCACCAGGAAGACAGTAGAGCAAGCTAAAGGAAGCCTGGTCATCGATTTGTAAAAGTCAGAATTTTGGCTAAGTGTTGAAGCTTTTCTGTTTGTTTCTGTTTGAGTCTTAGCCACGTGTATTTTGTTAGTTAATTGTAACGGCTAGTTTAGGATGCAAAGCCTATAAATACATGGGCTCTCTCTGTAATAACACACGCTTGTACATTGATTTGAGTTTAATACACTTGAGGTATTATTTTCAGAAAAAGGATTTTTCTGAAGTTTGAAGTTTGTTTACAAACTTCTTCAAGGGGTTGCGGAGCAGCCTTTTGGCCGGAGGGAAGTCTTATCATGGAGTGGTTTGAGTTCTCAAAGGCACCCAGCAATCAAGGTTTCATCATCCTTGCATTGTTTCTATCCTAGTTCGCTCATAGTTCACGTTTCACGGTGTTTGTTTCCCCTCATCAGAAAAACAAGAAACTCTTTCTTGGTTGTTTGTGTGAGTCAGTGTGTGTGTTCATTGGATTTCTGCGTGTTTGAGTGTTCCCTTAATCAAGATAATTGTCTTATCTTCATCCTTGCAATACACCCAGCAATTCCCACCCTTGAACACGCATCAACTTGGTATCAGAGCCCAGCCACGAATTGGGCAAAGATAGCACATATTGAGTTTCTGAGGAAAGAGGTTTCATTATTTCTGGGCATTTCAAAGGCAGCAGGATTGGGCGATTTTGAGGCATCGTGGAATTTTTCAATCAATCATTGAATTCACGACATTCAGGGAGTGATCTTCCTATTTCATTTTCATTGTCATTCATTTGTTTTTCATTAATTCGTATTGTCATACACAGAACATTTAATAAATTTCTGAATTTGGGATTCTTGCATTTTCGATTTTCGCATACATTTCATAATCATCATTTTCGTGCATTGCTGGTTAAATTAGCTGTCTCTGGTCGAGTGGATATGACCATGGAGGAAAGATTTGGGATATTGGAGGAGAATATGAGATTAGTCATGCAAACCCTAAATCAATTAAGGATCGACAGTCAACAGGACAGAACACCAAACCCTAATTTGCGACCCTACGAGGATAGAACGGTTAAGATTGATATTCCTGAATTCGATGGGCATTCCTATGACCCTGGGAAATATCTTGAATGGGAAGATCGAATGGACAATTACTTTGAATTCAAGAACACACCCCAGACCAACAGTACAAGCTAGCCAAGATCAAATTGATCAAATCGGCTGCTATATGGTTAGAAGGACTCCAAAAACGTAGGATTAGGGAAGAGAGGGGTAGGATTAACTCTTGGACCAAGCTCAAGAAACACATGAAAAGGAAATATGTCCCTACTTCATACAAACAACAGCAATACATCCAACTAAATGCCATGAAACAGGGAACAAAATCTGTGGATGAGTATAGAAATGAGTGGGAAAGGTTGTATGTGCTTTGTGACCCCCATGAGACTGAAGAGATGAGAGTGGGAAGGTTCATAGCTGGGCTAAGGGAGGAAATCAGGGATAGACTTATGACTACACCTGACCTCACAGTGCACATAGCCAGTTTGCAGGCTGTTGAGATTGAGAGACAAATCAACAGGGCAACTCACTCCCAAACCAGAGGCACAAGGACCTACACCCCAAGGAATGCAAGCACCATCCCTGCACCTAAGAGGGACACACAGAACAGTGGGTTAAAGGCTAGTACTACCAGAGGAGATTCCCCTACCAACCCTAAAGATGTGGTCTGTTTCAAATGTAATGGAAGGGGCCATTACAAAAGAGACTGCCCTAATGCAAGAGCCTTCACCATGAGGGAATGGAATGAAATTAGGCAGGACACCAAACCAAAGAAAATTTTAGTGGCCAAGAATGGGCAGGAAGAGGAGATGTACCCTCCAAATTTGAGTGATGATGATGGCACATACATAGAAGATAAGGAGGGGAAATGGCACAGGTTTGAAGGAGACACAGAAGAGGAGGAGGAAGATGAGGACCTAGAAAGAGTGATGCCTGAGGAAGAACATCTTAGCCTAGTTATTAGGAGGAGCTTTCACACCACACCCTTAGCCAAGAGATCAGACCAGAGGGAAAATATATTCCAAACCAAGTGCAAAATACAGGGGAAAGTGTGTGATCTTATTATTGACAGTGGGAGTGAGTCCAACTGTGTGAGCAGGCAATTAGTGACCGAGCTGAATCTGGATACCAAGCCTCACCCTCACCCTTATAAGATGAAGTGGCTTGACAACAAAGCAAGTGGGTCAGTGAGCAAGCAGTGCTTAGTGAGCTTGCAGTGCTTAGTGAGCTTAACCTTAGGGACTTATGTTGATGAAGTGATGTGTGATGTCTTAGACATGGATGCTTGCCATTTATTGCTTGGGAGACCTTGGCAATATGACAAAAAGACTACCCACAATGGCTACACCAACACTTACACCCTCAAACATGATGGGAAAAAGAAGGAGTTGATTCCCCTGCCCCCACACAGGGCTGTTCCCCCTAAACCAGCTAAGGCACCTATACATCTGATGACTAGAAAGGAATGTGAGAAGGAGATTGAAAGCAGAAAGGAGCTATACCTGTTGATCATGAAAGAAATACAAAATCAGCCCTCTATACCCCCTGAGCTACAGAGTCTGCTTAAGCAATTTGAGGATGTTTTCCCAAGTGACCTACCACCTGGTCTACCCCCTGTGAGAGGCATAGAGCACCAGATTGACCTTATTCCAGGAGCTAGCCTACCTAATAAGCCTGCCTACAGATCCAACCCCAAGGAAACTGAGGAATTACAAAGACAGGTCAATGAGCTAATACAAAGAGGCTATGTTAGGGAAAGTCTAAGCCCATGTGCTGTACCCACCTTGTTAGTACCAAAGAAAGATGGTACATGGAGGATGTGCATTGACAGTCGCAGCATGAACAATATAACCATTAAGTATAGGTTTCCTATACCAAGGATTGATGACATTCTAGATGAGTTGGGAGGTTCAGAGTGGTTTAGCAAAATAGACCTAAGGAGTGGCTACCATCAGATACGAATGAAACAGGGGGATGAATGGAAAACTGCATTCAAAACCAAGTATGGGCTTTATGAATGGCGGGTGATGCCCTTTGGCTTGACTGGAGCCCCTAGCACCTTCATGAGGCTGATGAATGAGGTGCTTAGACCCTTCTTGGGAAAGTTCATTGTAGTTTATTTGGATGACATTCTTGTTTACAGTAGGGGAGTCACAGAACACATAGAACACCTCCACAAATTATTTGAAGTTTTGAGAAAACAGAGGCTTTATGCTAAGCTTGAGAAGTGTAGTTTCCTCCTACCTGAAGTGAGTTTCTTAGGGTACATTGTAGGGAAGAAGGGAGTGAGAGTTGACCCTGCCAAGGTACAGGCTATACAGGAATGGCCTACACCCACTACCTTGACACAAGTAAGATCTTTTCATGGCTTAGCCTCTTTCTACAGAAGGTTTATAAAGAATTTTAGCTCTGTTTTAGCACCTGTAACAGAGTGTACCAAACAGGGGAGGTTTGAATGGACTCCTGCTGCTCAAAGGGCCTTTGAAACCCTCAAAGAAATGATGTGCAAAGCCCCCATCCTGAAGCTGCCTGACTTTACCAAACCATTTGAGTTGGAGTGTGATGCCAGTGGGGTAGGGATTGGAGCTGTGCTTGTTCAAGAAGGGAGACCTATTGCTTTCTTTAGTGAAAAGTTAAACCACAGTAGGCTGAACTATTCCACTTATGATAAGGAGTTCTATGCAATTGTTAGGGCTTTTGAGCATTGGTCCCATTACTTGAGGATACAACCATTTGTCTTGCACACAGACCATGAATCCTTAAAGCATATCAATAGTCAACACAAACTGAACAGTAGGCATGCTAGATGGGTGGAGTTCATGCAGACATTTGATTTTTCAGCTAAGTATAAGGCAGGGAAAACCAACATTATAGCTGATGCCCTCAGTAGAAAGTATCAATTGCTTGGGATAGTAGGATCCAGAATATTAGGCTTTGAGTTCATCAAGGATCACTACTCTGCTTGTTCTGACTTTTCTGAAATATATCAGCTATGCAAAGAGAAGCCTCAGGGCTTATTCAGTATTCACCAGGGTTTCCTTTTTAAAGGGAATAGGTTGTGTATACCCAAACTTCCCCTAAGAACTATCTTGGTGAAGGAAGTACATGAGGGTAGCATTGCAGGCCATTTTGGAATCCAAAAAACATTGGACATGCTTGCTAAACATTTTTATTGGCCTAAGATGCTGGGCACAGTAGGCAAACATGTGCTAAGATGTGAACCTTGCCTTAAGGCTAAGGTAACTTTCCACAAAGGGGAGTATATGCCCTTGCCCATTGCACAAAGACCCTGGGAACACCTCAGTATGGATTTTGTGATGGCTCTTCCTAAAACTAAAAGAGGAAAGGATGCTATCTTGGTGGTTGTTGACAGATTTTCTAAGATGTCTCATTTTATTGCATGCACTAAGATAGATGATGCACAACATATTGCAAAATTGTTCTTTGCTGAAATTGTGAGATTGCATGGCATACCCAAAACTATTGTTTCAGATAGAGACAGTAAGTTCCTAAGCCATTTTTGGAGGAGTTTGTGGAAGATGTTGGGCACTAAACTATTGTTTAGCACCGCTTACCACCCACAAACGGATGGCCAAACAGAAGTCACTAATAGGACTCTAGGTACTCTGCTCAGAATTTTGGTAAAGGACAACATTAGGGAATGGGACTTAAAGCTTTGTCATGCTGAATTTGCATATAACAGAGCACCCAGTCAGGCTACCAAATTCTCACCATTTGAATGTGTTTATGGCATCAACCCTTTACTTCCTGTATCTCTCATTAATTTACCTATGTGTGACAGCAAAGGAATAGGAGCTGAGGAGATGATCAAGCAAATGGAAGCAGTCCACAAGCAAGTGCATGATAACCTGGAAAGCACAAGTGCAAAGTACAAAAAGAAAGCAGACAAGCACATGAGAATCAAACAAGCCATCAAAGAAGGAGATCTTGTATGGGTGTACCTGAGGAAAGAAAGATTCCTCCAGCTCAGGAGGAACAAATTGATGCCCAGAGCCATAGGCCCCTATCCAGTAAAGAAGAAGTATGGGGAGAATGCATTTGAAGTTCAGATCCCAGCAGAGTACAATATCTCCCACACATTCAACATCGGAGATTTGACTCTACATGAACCTGCACAAGAATTGAGAACAATTCTCTCCCAAGAGGGAGGAGTTGATACAAATATGGTATCAAAGACTGGGAACAGCACCAAGGGCCTGAAGGAACAAGACAGTGCTTTGGACTTTTCATCTACGCCAAATGCACATGGAACACAAGAGACCCCCTTGGATACGCCTCAACAATCAGTTATGGGCCTAAAAACAACTAGCAAGGCCAAGGAAGCCAAGAACATCACAAGGAACAGCAACCAAGCCCCAACAGGACAGACAGACTACAAGAACAGAGCTACAGAGCTACCTAGCGAACAACTGACCTTGGTGAACCACCTGAGTTCAGACCGGGATCACTTAGACCGGAAGGAGGGCTGGAATGGTATCTCTCTACATGGGCCAAGCCACCAAGGGCCAAGGGTCTTACTAATAGTGCACCAGGAAGACAGTAGAGCAAGCTAAAGGAAGCCTGGTCATCGATTTGTAAAAGTCAGAATTTTGGCTAAGTGTTGAAGCCTTTCTGTTTGTTTCTGTTTGAGTCTTAGCCACGTGTATTTTGTTAGTTAATTGTAACGGCTAGTTTAGGATGCAAAGCCTATAAATACATGGGCTCTCTCTGTAATAACACACGCTTGTACATTGATTTGAGTTTAATACACTTGAGGTATTATTTTCAGAAAAAGGATTTTTCTGAAGTTTGAAGTTTGTTTACAAACTTCTTCAAGGGGTTGCGGAGCAGCCTTTTGGCCGGAGGGAAGTCTTATCACGGAGTGGTTTGAGTTCTCAAAGGCACCCAGCAATCAAGGTTTCATCATCCTTGCATTGTTTCTATCCTAGTTCGCTCATAGTTCACGTTTCACGGTGTTTGTTTCCCCTCATCAGAAAAACAAGAAACTCTTTCTTGGTTGTTTGTGTGAGTCAGTGTGTGTGTTCATTGGATTTCTGCGTGTTTGAGTGTTCCCTTAATCAAGATAATTGTCTTATCTTCATCCTTGCAATACACCCAGCAATTCCCACCCTTGAACACGCATCACGACAGCACCAGCTGCAAGCAGCATCTGATTGGGATGGAAGGCGAGACAGCTCACAGGTCCAATCTTATGAGCCATGAATGTTGGATGGTACCAAATGAAGCCTAGTTGTTCACCATCTAGATTGAAGACTGGCTATGATAAGAGCATGTCGATGAACAGCTAAGGCGGTAAGTGAACCCCTGTGGGAATTAATTGTGCGGTAGGAACTGAATATCACCAGCCTGAGATGCACTAACAATATGAAGATAGGAAAGTTACAACACATGATTAGATTGGGGATTCTACTGAAAACGACGATGTATTAGAGTTCGAACAATGTGTTTCAAACTCCAATATTGCCAAGATCGAGTGTATGAGGTTTTGTGACAAACAAATTACGCTATAAATGATATTGATGTTTGTAGGAGAATGTAAAACAATAAAACGACACAAAAATTTAACGAGGTTCACCCAACTTAGGCTACGTCCTCCGGTGTATAGTATCTCTTATATTATCAAAGGAGTTCAAAGAACTCTCAAATATGGAGAATTACAATAGAGAAGAGATATAGGCTAGTGTTTGGCTTGGGGTGTATTTTGTGGATGATTACAATGTGAATGAGAGCTCTCTATTTATAGGAGAGATCACACTAAGTAACATTAAGTACATTAAAGCTATGAATAAATGATAATGAAATATCCCCAAGAACTTGAAGAGTCAAAAACAGCATCCTAAGAGTATCAGAGACATCGCTCGACCAAAGCAGAGGCTCGCTCGGTCGAGCGGACTACAGGAAGTTTCTGGTTACATTCTGTCTGCTTGCTCGACCCATTCTAGAGCTCGCTCGGTCGAGCGAGCTGGTCGAGCGGCACTTCAGAAGGCTTCTGACAGTATTGCTCAACTTGCATAGTAGAGCATCTTAAACCTTTGAACTTCTTCATTAGGTCCATAACTCGCATGAATAACTCATACTTTATTACCTCATTAATCTATACTTTAATCATCATCATAAACCACAATCATCAAGACTCATCTTAATACACCCATTCATGACATACTTATGGGATTCCATCCCAAGAGTCACCACATGAATGCACCCATCATATGTGCACTCAAGTCACACCATTCATAACATCTACAATTGTGGCAATAGCCAACCACCACAGTTGTTTTAATCCAGAAATGTCCATATTCAGAACAGTTCTCGAATCTCAGCTATCGCCAATCTTCACCATTTCCTAATTTATTCAAGATGAGTTCAAGTTCATCAGCATAATCAATTATTTGGCAGGTACTCACCAATGTGTCTTAAGCAACATGCATCAATTTGAAAACACTAACCAAGTCTGACATGGTCTCTAGAAACCCAAAGTGTTTCGTCCTCTTTTGCCTCCTCATTTGCTTCTAACCACAAGCAAAACTTCACCAGTTTAAGTGATGAATAATGTCAATAATCATAATGTATTAAGTATTTTAAAACAGAGAAAATATTACAATTTATCATTTAATGGTGTAGGAATGCAACTCTTATACATAATAATATTAATTTACATTGCTAATGGTAATAACTATAGTTGTACGATATTCACAACTAAAGGTTTCGCAAACAACTATGCACCTACTTTCTGACAAGGAGGCCCTCGGGAATATTCGTTAAAAAGGGTCAGTTATTAGGACAAGAAACTCATCTTTATTACTCATGTTAGAGCACGTGTGTCGTATTGTTCCATAAGCCAACACACTTGTTTTTTTTTACAGTTAATCCAAATTTAGTTTTAAAATGACAAACTTGTTAAAATAATCTAGAAAAATCTAGGATTTTAATTAAATATAAAAATATCTAAACTAAAGAATTAAAAAATAAAAATATCTAAGATAATATAATGGAAGATCCTAGAAAAAAAATTAAAAATATCTAAGATATTTTAGTAAACTTGCACTATAAATACCCATTGATATCTAAGATATTTTAGTAAACTTGCACTATAAATACCCATTGATGTAATCAATTTTTTGTGCAATGAAGAACATATCCATTCTACATATTCACTCATCTTCCTCTCCAAATAAATCCATTCACTATTTTACCATCTAAATTTTCCTACATTTGGTATCAGAGCAAGCCAAGAGTAGAACACCTCAAAGTGTTCGGATGCGTAGCTTATGCCCACATCTCGAAGGAGAATCGGGAAAAGCTCGATGAGAAGGAAGAAAAATGCATATTCATTGGATACAGTCACGAAACAAAAGGATATCGCCTTTACAAGCCTGAATCTAAACAATTAATCATCTCTAGAGACGTAATTTTCGACGAAGCAGCCGAATGGACGTGGAAAGAAAAAGAAACTGAAGCTCGCGAAGGAGATACTCTCCTAAGAGATCCAAGTGAAGAAGACGGAGCAGACCAACCAACAAACCCATCATCTCCGAGTCCAAGTACACCTGAAAGTACAAGATCATTCCCAAGCTTAAGAAGCCAAACATCACGTTCAACTCCTCAACATCAAGAAGCCCGAAGATCAACACGAGATCGGCATCCGCCATTATGGTTACAAGATTACCATTGTGACCAAGCAATGATGGCTCTCTTCTCTAGTGAGCCACAAACATTTCATTAAGCAGCACAAGAAGAAACATGGATTGAGGCTATGAACGAAGAAATCAAAATGATTGAGAAGAATCACACATGGAAACTTGTAGACAAACCACAAGACAAGGAAGTCATCGGACTCAAGTGGGTCTACAAGGTGAAACATAATGATGATGGCTCCATCAACAAGTACAAAGCAAGGCTCGTAGCAAAGGGATATGCGCAAAAACCAGGAATCGACTTCAACGAAACATATGCACCAGTTGTCCGCATGGAGACAATCAGAACAGTCCTGGCATTAGCAGCACAGCATCAGCTACTAGTCTTTCAACTCGATGTCAAATCATCATTTCTAAATGGAGAACTCGAAGAAGAAGTGTACGTTGAGCAACCGCAGGGATAAGTCATCAAAGGCCAAGAAGACAAAGTATATCGCCTTCGAAAAGCTCTGTACGGACTCAAACAAACACCCAGAGCGTGGAACAGCAACATCGACAATTATCTTTTCCAGCATGGTTTCATCAAGAGTCCGAGTGAACCTTCACTATACATCAAGACACAAGGTAACAACTTTCTCATTTTATGCTTGTACGTGGATGATCTAATCTATACAGGCACACACCCAACGATGATCGAAGAATTTAAAAAGGCTATGATGAAGGAGTACGAGATGACAGACCTTGGTACAATGAAATACTTCCTTGGCATACAAATCAAACAAAGCCCAGGAAGAATATTTCTATCACAAGAGAAATATGCAGAAGATCTTCTCAAGAAATTCAACATGGGTGAATGTAAACCGCTGGCTACACCAATGGCAATCAATGAGAAGTTATCAAAGTACGATGGCAAACCAAAAGTCGACGGAGCAATGTATCGAAGCTTGGTCGGCTCTCTTATCTATCTCACACATACAAGACCAGATATAGTCAACGCTGTCAGCATCGTATCCAGATTCATGAGTGAACTGAGCAAGGATCATCTAACAGCAGCAAAGAGGATTCTCAGATACATTAAGGGAACAAAAAGCTATGGGATCATGTACGAAACTGAAAAAGATTTCAAGCTCACAGGATACACCGATAGCGATTGGGCTGGAAGCGTGGATGATAGAAAAAGTACAAGCGGGTACGTATTTCAGCTTGGAAACAAGGTGGTCTCATGGTCATCAAAAAAACAGGCGACAATAGCTTTATCATCAGCAGAAGCAGAGTACATTGCAGCAACAAGTGCAGCATGTGAAGCAGTCTGGCTAAGAAGGATATTAATCGATCTACAACATAAGCAAGAGACACCAACTACAATGTTCTGCGACAACATGTCAACAATAGCAATGACGAAGAATCCAGTGTTTCATAGCAGATCAACATCGAGATACGACATCACTACATTCGTGAGTTAGTAGATAAGAAAGAGATCGAACTACAATTCTGCAAGACGGGGGAGCAGCTCGCAGACATTTTCACAAAACCCATATCAACTGATAGATTTATCGATTTCAGAAGACGACTTAAAGTTCAAGATTTTTCAGATTAGGGGGAGTGTTAAAATAATCTAGAAAAATCTAGGATTTTAATTAAATATAAAAATATCTAAACTAAAGAATTAAAAAATAAAAATATCTAAGATAATATAATGGAAGATCCTAGAAAAGTAATTAAAAAATTAAAAATATCTAAGATATTTTATTAAACTTGCACTATAAATACCCATTGATGTAATCAATTTTTTGTGCAATGAAGAACAATATCCATTCTACATATTCACTCATCTTCCTCTCTAAATAAATCCATTCACTATTTTACCATCTAAATTTTCCTACAAAACTTAGTGAATCATGTATGCGGTCACGTATCACTCAATGTCCTTTTCAAAAAAATCTTGAACATGACATAACTGTGGTCCAATGCAACGGTTAGCAAACTCCGCCATGCTAGACCATCAGATTTCGGTAACATGGTTACAATAGATACATTTTTCGATTTTTAGTGATTATAACTCGTAATAAACTTTGTGATAATAAATAATAAATTAGCTAAACTATGTGCCTATATGATTCGAATTTACCAGTATCAACTTTCTATAATTTTTAAACATATCAATAACCGCCTTGGACAATCAAATCATACTATATGCTAAAACAATAAAAGACTTGGAAACGTGCCACCGAAACAATAAAAGTTTTCCCTCCTAATTCTACTACTTAAATTTTATTGTAGGTAATTTTCTATCTTTAATTTTATTAATTCATCATGTATCTATCTATCTATACATCACATCATACTATATACTAAAGCAAAGAAAATTTTGACACATGTCACTGTAACAAGATAGATTATTTTAGTTTATTAAATTTCAGATGGGATATTCATACGCTAATAGCGATTAGAAGTCAAATATTCTCTTGTTAACTAAATAAGTTTTATTGATGATTTTGTTATTTATTTTATCTATTTATTTCGATAATAATTTTTTTTATTTTTTTATTTTTTATATTACCGAGCATTGTACCATTGCTATAAAACAATGATTTAAGAGTCATATAATCATACTATATTTTAAAGCAATAGAAGATTTGAACACGTGTCACTGCAACAAGAAAAATTTTCTCTTCCAATTCTACAACTTATTTTGATTAGAATGTTTTTTATATTTTATTTTTTATATCACCGGTAATTGTACCATTGCTATAAAACAATCATTTAAAAATCATATAATAACTTAATTACATATATAAGATTAATAATTTTTTATTTAAATAATTAATAAATCGTGTTTGACACGAAAACCTATTTAGTAAAACATTAAAACACGAGTACGTATTTTATTCTTCCATTATAATTATTTTATGACAAAATTATAAGAAACTACCTAATCTATATGTCTTTTTTTAAAAACTACCTTACTTAATTTTATTTTTTTTTGCAAAAAACTACCTAATATAATACAAATGTTTGCAAATAACTACCTATTAACGATTATCGATTGTTGACTGCTATCTTAACCCTTTGAGCAGCACGTGAGTGTCACGTAACTAATTAAAACACTCCTTTTTCATCTTCAATAACCATTGTTGTTTCAACACTATTGATTCCAGATAATCAGATGAGAGAAAGTGTGGTAGAAATAGTGCCTTGAATGCATGACCATTGACCATAGTTAGATGCTTGGTACAGCAGCAGCTCATTTTTTGCTATCTGTGCTTCAAACTCGCTTATCTTTCCGCATCTCACAAACTTGATTGTATGTATCTCCATTAAAGCCATCAATAGTACTCAGCAACTTTATTTCATTAAGAATAAGCAAATTCTGCATTTTAAGCATTAATGTTGCTTTGAATTCGATCGATTTTCTGTTGAGCTTTCTTCCTGAATTTCTCCATTATAATAATCAAACGCATTTTTTCACATGCATATACATCTAGAATTTCTGCGATCGAGGAAAAGTTTGACCTTCAATTTCTCATCTTATTGATCCAACTAATTTTATGAAACCTAACAAATTATTCAGACATAACAACAATCAATTCACAAATTGCAAAATAAAAAACAACAAATTTAAAAATAAAACGTAGCAATTGGATTGAAAATGCTAAAATGAAAAAAAAATGCAGATTAACCCTAAAATATAAGAATGAACTAGAAAACCATAATTAAGAAGTAGTACGTACCAGTATAAGTTAGATCGTTAAAAGAGAAGAAATAAAGAGGAGAGTGTTTTAATTAGTCACGTGACACTCACGTGCTGGTCAAAGAATAAAGGTAACAGTCAACAAACAATAATCGTTAACAGGTAGTTATTTGCAAACATTTGTATTATATTAAGTAGTTTTTTGCAAAAAAATTTACATAAGGTAGTTTTTTTAAAAAGGACGTATAGATTAAGTAGTTTCTTATAATTTTACCTTATTTTTATTTAATATTGTTATTATTATTATTATTATTTAGGCATTAGAAATAAGAGGGTTAGTTAAAAATCAAACTCGAAACTTTACATAAGTAATAATATTATGAAACATAATTCTTTGTTTCAGCTAAGATAACAACGTACAAAAGACTACAAAACCCACAATAAAGTGCATTTTCCAATTTGGTTGATAATTGGTTGTTTGATTATGAGTTTTTTTGTGTAAATTTATTCGTTTTACTCTCTTTGGTATTCTGTATTTGATTACTAATTTCTGTTAATTTATATTCAGATTCGATTTGTCTCATCTCTGCAATTTTAGTTTTCAGTTATGGGAACAAGAACTCAAAACTTTTTTGAATGGATAATATTTGATGAAGATTGTTGGTAACAAGTTTAGGTTGTGTCTGATTTTCCAATCTTTGGGCGAAATTAATTTTCTATTGTTTGGTTTGATGCAAATTGATCATGCTAGAATGGGAGAAATGGAGATGTTGGTAATTATATAATGAGGTAAATGTCTATAATTGAATGGAAAACTATTTTCAACCATAATTTTTCATTGTAAATCTAATAATGAAAATGGAGAAATTAGTTTTTCGGGAAATATTTTCCTCAAAACCAAACACCCATTTGAGCTTTGTAAATCCAATAATTTTTTATGAATATGAGAAAAAGTGTACAAGGATTTTTTTTGTTATAGACTAAATTGGAGTAAAAATACATAATTATTCTTAAGACTTGGTTTTGTTTAACATATGTTTTTGAAAGTTTATTCGTAAAATTAGTATTCAAGAGCTAGAGTGATGTGAATTAGTGGCTTTCTTTACTATGTTGCTTGATTGATTCGTTGAAACCTTAGCTGAAACTCCAACAGCAAGAGTTTATCGAGTCGAGTTGAGTAGAAACTTTGTTGAGTCAAGCTCTAAAATTCACCTTGATAGAGGTGAGTTCGATCATTTCCTAGCGTACTCAATGGCTTGCACTATTGAAAATGATGATAACATGAATTGAAGCATGGAGTGATTTGTTTTGAATCACTTGATAAAGTGAGTATTGGGATGATTTGAGATGGCTTGAACAAGGCAAATGAAAGCTCAATGAAGGCCCTAAGTCGTGCCTTGAACGAGGCACACAAAGAGGATCAAAGCTGCTCGAGCAAGGCAGCAACACATGAAGTCAGCAGGTGTAGGAAGGTGCTGCTCGACCACCCGAGCAAGTTAGTGTAACACCTCGAGATTTTAATGACGTAATTAATTAATATTGTAATAACTTTTAGAGATTTTATAATTACATTAAACTATTTTTAGCGAATTTTAGTATATTACTTTCATACACCAATTTAAATGTCAATATGCTAATATAAAAAAATAGAGTTGCGATTATAAAAATAAGGATGGTTCGAATAAAAATTATTACTTTATTTATTTTGTGAGCATATTTAAGTTGGGTCTTTTAGTTGGGCCTTACAAAGAGATTAATCAAAAATAAATAAATAAATAAGTAAACAAATAAATAAATATATATACATAGAATAAAAAAGAGGACTTCGGGTTTTAGGTTGAGACTCCTTCATTTTCGAACAAAAGCAAGCAGTCCCTTACTCTTCCTCTCACTCACGACTGCCTGCTCCTCCACCCAAGCCCAGCCGCAGCTCCTCCCTGCTCCACCAGCACCGGAAGCCGCTCCACCCACGCTCAAAGCAGCAGCCCTGCAACTCACTCGCCCAAAACAGCTGCTGCTGCTGTATTTTCGTGCACCCCCACCAGCAGCTACGGCTGCCTGCACCGCCACCAAGGCCCACTGCAATGCCTTGTCCCTCCTGTGCCACCACCACTACATTAAACACTTGTCTTCTCACCCCTCTTTTCTTATTTCCCCATTGTGAGCCATCTCCTCTTCTCTCTAACTAATTTTCTAGTTTTTAATTGGAGTTTGATTAAGTGTATTGAGTTTAATGTTGTTTTTGTGTTAATTTCATTGAATCTTTTTGTGGATAAGAGTTTGATGGATGAATTGAACATATTAATGATTTAGGGTTGAAGTGTGGTTAGAAATTATGGGTTGTATGTTGATTGTGTATTAGTTTCTTTGAATCTTAGTATGGGTAGTAATTAAAGATGTTATCTTTGAACAATGAATTGATTAGGGTTTAATTTAGGGATGAAATTTTAATAGTGTGTGTTCTTATGTTTTATGTTGGTGGTGCCATGATTGATTTGATAATTTCATAAGTTGTTTTAGGGTTTAGTTGTGTTATTTGTGATTATGAAATATTTAGTTGGTAATGATTTTTATTATAGTTGACTGTAGAAATGGTTTTGGTTGTTAATTGGGAATAATAGTTGTTAATTGTAATGACTTGATTGTTGTGAATTACAAATGCTCTTAGTAGGTCGTCATTGAAGTTATAAATGCATAATCTTAGTAAAGCCAAGAGCATCATGTCAACTTATTGTCGATGTTTGCTAAAGTTACTTGTGTTGTTTTGATTGTAATTCTTTCTAGCTTTGGAGAATGTAACTAATGGTATCGCGATTCGATAACTCTAAGATTTGCCTTATTGTTATATAAGTATTATATTAAAATTATAAGGGTTAGTTGTGATTAGTTATTTTTGGGTAACGCGAACCGATATATTCAAAATTAGTTGATGAAAAGGAACGATTCACATATACTTTTACTTTTAAATTGGTGAAAAGACTTAGGTTGTGTTGAGTTAATGATTTTGACTTGTATTGAATGAGTTGTGTGCGTTCTAGAGTAATCGAAAACTCATGTTGAATGGGTGATAGTGGTTATTTGGGCATTTAGTTGGTATGATAAAGTAGTTAAGGGAACTTATTAGTTCTATTCCTAACTTGTATAGGTTCCCAGCTCATAAGAGGAAAGTAGAACCTTAGTTGGGTGACTTTTGTAACTTTTGGTCGTGCAGTGACGCTTGCAGGTACGTACACGAAGTAATTAACAATTTTCCTTTAAGAGATTATTATTTATTGTTTATTGTGATAATATGCATTGTCTCGAAACTATGAGGTACTAGTGAATACGCTTTATATGAAGAGCTATTGACTATGAAATCCTTGCGCTTAGAATAGTTTAGAGAATGAGAGTGTTAGTAGAAGGCGGGGACCACCCCCTTATTTATTTAAGAATTGGATTATGCCTTATTTGGAGTTAGAATGACTTCTTTATAGGTGAATTTCATATTTTGTTTGAGTGATTCAGTGGGTTTCGGTGTTCTGCTATCCCAGGGCGCTCATTAATAGTTGAAAGCCGGAGTTATTCCCATTTGATAAAGTATTAGATTATAATTAGCTGGCGTGACTCAACTGGATTATGTTCGGTTGATTTAATAGTCCCCTAGGTGAGATCCGACGGGATCACCGTATGGGGGGTATGAGCATACTTTTGTCATTGGGTGCCAGGTGGCCGATACCGCCCCTTGACCGAAAATTTAATCATTGATAGAAAATTTACTCATTGATAGAATAGTTTATGCTAGTGAGAAGTGTGCCTAGGTTAAGTTACCTCGAGGGTATTACCAATCCCAAAGATAGACTATGATCACACTTACCTTAAGATAGACAAGCTCTATTACTATCTGTGCTTGTGTCTTATGAAATCATCTTATGTTGTTGTATAACATAATGTCACCTAGTAGTTGGCCTTATTATATTTGATGCTAGTTACTGACGTGTTTGTGTTTGTGTTTATGATTGTTTGATGACTTTCTATGATTGTCCTGCTATGACACATTGGCCTTTGGTCTGATGTTGAGCAGCAGGAAGATCATAGACAGGTGTGGTAGGTATTGGAGGTTCTTTTGCATTGCATTACATTGGGGGAGAGTGATGAGGGCGAAGTATAACCCGTTTCATACCCTTATCTTTCGATTTTGTAGCTCTTGTTTATCTTTTGTAAACTTTAGTTGTATACGTTTTGTTATGAGGCCTTGTGTACTCCTTTGTATATTTGTCTTTCTGCTGCGTAGTTTTTAACTTTGTATGGTTTTTAAAGAGTTAAGTCATTTTAAACGCAAGCGTTGACTCTGGAACCACGATCCATGCTTGGCATGTTGATTTGAGAAGCCGACGACGAATCATTCCACTGTGGTGTGAGATTTTAAAGGCAATGATGCCTTAGATTAGTTTAATGTTTTTATTGTGCTAATTGCTCTACCACATGTTTGATTTTTAGGAGAGATGCTGCCAAAATTTCTACTCATAATTTCTTTTAAATATCTTATTATTTTATTTCAATGCAACACCCGAATTTCCTCCCATCTTTTGCGGTCTTGGTTTTGTATAAGGGGTTAGAAATTCAGGGGTGTTATAGCTAGCTCGATTGAGCGAGCAATAGGCCACGAAAACAGAAACATTCTGTTTAGTATACGGTTTGTGGGCTCTTTGGTGGGTTTGTCCTAAGGCTCCCAAATATGTTATGAGACTATATAAGGGGTCTTAGGAGTTTATTAGGATTTATGTGAGAGCCTAATACTAAGAGTTAACTAGGGTTTTATCCAAGAGAGTTTACTCTACTTGTATTAGGCATTTGAGAGAGATTGACACCAAAGGTTCAATCTTTGCTTTGAGAGGTTGTTCTTGAAGCTTTTAAAATGAGTCATTAATGTATTATTGAGTATATTAATGATAAGATACTTGTTTTAAGGGGGAGGTATCCTTAGATACTTCATACATCTTGTGTTTTGCTTCTTCCATTGTCGTGCTCTGTTTTTGGTGTTTCCTTTTGCATTTGTTTTGTTATTTTTTCTTCACCATTGCTATAGTCCATTCACAACAATTGGTATTAGAGCTTTAGGTTAGATTTGTAAGTTGTTTTGTGGGTGAATGTTCGAGTCTTTGGTGCAGAAACAGGATGGGTGATGGTGCAAAGTTTCATATTCCATTGTTTGATGGAAAAATGAATTTTTCGGTGTGGAGGAGCACCGTAGAGGACTTGTTGGTGCAACAAGGGATTGATGATGCTGTTGAGAAAGCAAGCTCACAACAATGGATGAAGGGAAGTGAGTGGCCATGAAGAAGAAGGCGGTGAGCACTATTAGGCTTGTCATTGCACCCGAAATCAAGTACAACTACTTGATGGAGACTGACCCCGGTGTGTTGTTGAAGAAACTTCAAAAGGTGTATGCTTCGAAGTCTCTTACTAACAAGTTATGCTTGAGATGGGAGTTGTATCAACTCATGAAGGAGGATGATACAAGTATGCAACATCATATCAACACATTATATCAATTGGTGTGCCAATTGTTGAATGCCGATGAGAAGCTTTCCGATGAGAGAAAGCCCTACTACACTTGGCTTCACTTCCTAAGAGCTATAAGAATATAGTTCAAACTTTGCTCCTTGGGAGGGAATCTATCACACTTGATCAAGCTTTGGCGGCGTTGAGGGAGAATGATAGGTTTATGAAGAGACATGATAGGGAAGATTAGAAGGGGAGTAGTGAGGCACTATTTGCTAAGAGTTCTAGAGGGAGAGCAAAAGATAAGGGTTATCAAGCAAGGGGGAAGTCTCAAGGGAGGAATGACTATAGTAACAAGGAGTGTTACTATTGTAAGAAGAAGAGGCACATTCAAATGATGTGCAAAGAGATGAAGGAAGACTGATGAAAAACTTGAAGGTTGGAAGAAGAGATGGTGAAAGTAGTGGGAGTGCCGCTCTGGGCTTTGTGGATGATGATGACTATGATGGTGCGCTTCTTGTTGATAGGGGAGTGACTCGTAGTAAGGAATGGGTGATTGACTCTGGTTGCTCATTCCATATTTGTTATGAGAAGGAAAGGTTTGCTAAGCTTAGCTATTGTGATGGAGGCCTTGTCGCCTTGTCTAATGATGAGAGGGTGAAGGTGGAAGGTATTGGTGAGGTTATGATTCCAACATATGATGGTGTCAAGAGAAGGCTAGGTGGTGTGAGGTACGTTCCTAAGCTTGAGAGGAACCTCATATCACTTGGTAGGTCGGAGTCCAAGGGATGCACATTCAAAGCTAGTAGTGGGTTGTTGAAAGTCATTAAGGGGAGCATCGTGCTCATGAGAGGAAGAAGGGGTGAGAGAAACTTGCATGTGTTGCAAGTTGATGGTGGTTTCCTAGGCCACATGGATGATTGCAAGTCACCCAAGATGGTGACATTTGATGATGATGAGAGATTTGGGTTTGAGGGGGAGATTGTTGAGTCAAACTCCAAATCTCACCTTGATGGAGGTGAGTTTGATCACCTCGTAGCGTACTCAATGGCTTGCACTATTGAGAAGGATGATGAGCATGAATTGAAGCATGGAGTGATTCGTTTTGGATCACTTGATGAAGTGAGTGTTGGGATGATGATTTGAGGTGGCTTGAACAAGGCGAAGGGAAGCTCAATGAAGCACCTAAGTCGTGCCTTGAACGAGGCACACAAAGAGGATCAAACCTGCAGCAACGCACGAAGTCAGTAGGTGCAGGAAGGCACTCGCTCGACCACCCGAGCAAGCAACAAGCCACGAAAACAAAAACATTCTGTTTAGTATACGATTTTGTGGGTTTGTCTTAAGGCTCCCAAATATGTCATGGGACTATATAAGGATTCTTAGGAGTTTATTAGGGTTTATGTGAGAGCCTAATACTAAAAGTTAACTAGGGTTTTAGCCAAGAGAGTTTACGCCACTTGTATTAGGGCATTTGAGAGAGATTGACATTAAAAGTTTAATCTTTGCTTTGAGAGGTTGTTTTTGAAGCTTGTAAGGTGAATCATTAATGTGTTGTTGAGTATATTAATGATAATATACTTATTTTGAGGGAGAGGTATCCTTAGATACCTCATACATCTTGTGTTTTGCTTCTTCCATTGTTGTGCTATGTTTTTGGTGTTTCCTTTTGCATTTTTTTTGTTATTGTTTCTTCACAATTGCCATAGCCCATTCACAACAAACTCGAATAGCATATGTGTGTAGCTTTTTTCCATCAATACTCTTGTAGTCGTGTTTTGAACCATATCACTTTTTACTAGGATTAAGGCGACCGTCACACACACATTTCTCTGTACACCTCTAACTGGTTCCTTTAAAAAGAAAAATCACCGTGCAAAACCCTCATTTACGTCTTTTTTCAACATTTAGGTTTTCTGCAAAAGAGATGGCGAAGAACTCCTCACATTCAAAGATTATGACTGATCTTACTTGTCCACACTGCGCTGGTCCTCTTTCAAAAGAGATGGTAAAAACACTTAAAGTTTGATTCTTTTGAAGTATTTTTTTGCTTTTGATTAAGTGCTCTTTTTGTTGCTGAAATATAGGAAACTAGTCGTTGGACTGTGCCACCGCTAATTAGAGACAGCTTTTCTATGGTACTTTTATTCATTTTATCTTAATTTATTCTAAATTATGTTAATACTTTTTTGTTTCTTGTTGTTGGTTGGTTTCATTATTAGTTGCCTGAATTTTGCGAATGGTTTCAGATTGGTTCCGCTGTTGGTGGTACAACAAGTGCATTCTACGCATTTAATTATGGTAAACTAAATGTCCTTTTTGTTGCGTAATCTTATGTTGTGTTACATTTTGTTTATATAAACCATTGAAATGCGAAACCCTTTGTACCAAAATGGTAGATTTGAAATACTAAATTAACGTTTCTTGTTATATAAGTCTCTTGATTTATGATTAGTGTTATGATTATATTTTCTACTTGT
Source organism: Amaranthus tricolor (assembly GCF_026212465.1). NCBI lineage: Eukaryota > Viridiplantae > Streptophyta > Magnoliopsida > Caryophyllales > Amaranthaceae > Amaranthus > Amaranthus tricolor. The sequence goes on along the minus strand of NC_080057.1, from coordinate 26,599,545 downwards.
GATCAATTTGGTTTTCCAAGTTTTTGAAACATTAAATTTGCGTTTCTCATTTCTTGTCTCTTTTCTTGTAGTGAAATGAGTTCTATTTCGTGTAACGTTGCTACGAACTGTTGTTTTTTAAAGCTTACTAGACAAATTTTTCATTTTGAACATGGATTTTATGCATAGAAACTCAAAATTTCAACCACTCTTTAAGAATCTTTAAGCTACCAAATGCTGGTATTAATTAGGGCTTTTAAACCTGTTTACATGTCATGAAAAGTTTGTTGGAATGACTATTGAGTAGTCTATTTACTTGCTGAAAATTTTCAAAAGATAAGTAACCAGAAAATTCTACTTCAATTTTATGACCTTGTACTTTCTTCATCCAGTACTAAAAATGTATTATTTGATGGGTTATTGCTGGCTGCAATTGCACTACGGGGTGTTTTTTTGCATCTTCATTTTTTCTTTAGGAATGTTCTGCTACTCGCTATAAGTTGGCTGACATATTATACATTCTGGTTCCCCAATAGTGGTGTAATATGTTCTGAAATGACTTTCATGTGTTCATCCTGTGCAGTAATGCCAACTGTTCGTAAGTGGGTGAAAGGGCCGATGTGGTTACATTTCCTTATAGGAGTAAGTATTCTTGTTCTCTGGCCTCTTTGCACTCTTTCTCCTTTTGCTCTTATACTTGGGTTTCTCTGCTGACTCTGTAAGAATGATGACTGCAAGCCAAATTTTACTTCATTGATTTTTTTGGAGCTCTAAAAAGTCAATCTCACTTAATTTTATTGTGGTGACTGGTTAGTATAAGCATTTTTTTTGGAGTACAATTTCGTGTGAATCATTTTTTGGGTGGGATCTCATTTAAATTTATTGTACCGAGCGTAATTGGGACCTATGAGCACCGATGGATAATATATTGCCTAGTCCATATGTTTTAAAGCTTTAGGCTCGATGATCACATATAGGCAAACAAATCTTCGAGGAAGCCAAATAACATGCTAGGCTACAATAGCAACTTAGGGAGCCTAAGAAAAGGAAACTTCAAAGGCAATGACTATTAAAAAAAATTTACACGTCACATGATCACATCAGCTCTTTTTGGTTTCACATCTAGCCGCATTGATGAATAAATCAGATTGATTATGCAATCATTTCAATGTAGAGGATTCAGAGAGAATTTCAGAGAGAATTTAGAGAAATAAGAGAATGAGATTAGATTTCAGTACTGTGGAATGATTACAACTTGCCCCTTTATAGAGGGAATTAGTAACAACTTATTACAGCTCATCATTCATGCATTGAACTTAAGAAAGTTGTTAAGGAAGCAGACAAAATAGCCTAACAGAATATTATTCCTTGATATTCTGATGTGGCAGCAAGAGGAAGAGAAATATAATTGATATTATGAGATAATTATGATGCTAATCTTATTACTTCCCCTCAAGCTGGTGAGTGATTAAGAGAAGCTCCCAGCTTGGATACATGAGAGTTATGGAGCTTGACTGAAAGCACCTTGGTGAAAATATCAGCAATTTGATCAGAGGAAGACACCTGCACTGGTTTGATTTTTCCATTTTTAACATGATCACGCACAAAGTGGCTATCAATTTCAACATGTTTTGTACGTTCATGAAGAATTGGGTTAGCAGCAATTGCCAGAGCAGCTTGATTATCATACTTCAGAAGTGTAGGAGGTAGCCTGGTAAGACCTAGGTCCTTGAGCAAAGCAATCAGCCAAGTAACCTCACTAGTTGTTGAGGCCATAGCCCTGTATTCAGCCTCAGAAGAGGATCTTGCAGTAACAGCTTGTTTCTTAACCTTCCAAGAGATTGGAGAAGTACCAAAGAAAATGCAGTAACCAGTAGTAGACTTTCTAGAGAATGGACAGCCAGCCCAATCACTGTCACAGTAGGCAGTCAGAGTAGCAGCAGAATCTGTAGCAAGAAGGATGCCACGAGAGATGGTACCCACAAGATACCTCAACAATCTTCTTGCAGCTTGCATATGAACTGTTGTAGGGTGCTGCATAAATTGAGTCAAAATGTGCACAGAATAGGCAATATCAGGCCTTGTGATAGTGAGATAAATTAGTTTCCCAACTAATTTTTGATAAGACCTAGGATCTGTAAGAGGAGCACCCTTGTCTGGAGTTAATTTAGTATGACTGTCCATAGGTAACTGCAAAGGTTTGGAGTGAGACATACCAAACTCTTTGAGTATGTCACTGGTATATTTCTTCTGAGATAGAAAGAATCCAGCACTGGTTCTGTCTATTTCAATGCCTAGAAAATATCTTACTGGCCCCAAATCCTTCATGTGAAAAACAGAGGACAACATGGTTTTAAGACTGTCAATATCAGCAAGGTTGTTGCCACAAATCAGTAAATCATCAACATAAATAAGAATTAGAGTAATGGAAGTGGTATTGATTCTATAGAACAAGCTGTAATCTGATTTGGATTGAGTGAAGCTCGACTGCAGAAGAGTGCAAGACAGTTTGTGAAACCACTGTCTTGGTGCCTGTTTAAGGCCATATAAAGCTTTCTTGAGTTTGCAAACTAGGTTAGAGTCTGCAACTGGAATCAGATTGGGATCTTCAGTTTGCTGAATTTTGCATCCCAAACCAGTATAACCCTGAAGAAGTTTCATGAAGACATTTTCCATGAGATCACCATGGAGAAATGCATTTGTCACATCCATTTGAATTGCATGCCATTGTTCCTTTGCAGCCACTGCAAGTAAGGTTCTTACAGTTGTCATTTTGGCGACTGGAGCAAAAGTTTCAGAATAGTCTACACCAAATTGTTGTCTACAGCCAAGTATGACTAGCCTGGATTTGTGTCTCTCAATGGAGCCATCTGGGTTATACTTGGTTTTGTACAACCATTTATAGCCAATTGCTGTTTTACCAGGAGGGAGCTGAGTTATTGCCCAAGTATCATTTTGTTCTAAGGCATCTAGCTCTTTGTTCATTGCTGTGACCCAGTGAGAATGTTTCACAGCATGCTTAAAATGAACAGGATCACTTTCTTTAGTCAGAATAGACATAAAACAGTGAAATTCAGACTTGACAATGGTTTCTGCAAAATTAGAGATGTGTGTTGTTTTGACAGGCATCACATAATCCTTGTGCCAGGCAGGAGTAATGTGAGGTCTAGAAGATTTTCTTAAAGGTGGTGGAGAGGGAACATGGTTATGTTGGATAGAATCAGGAAGCTGGAGAGATGGGATAGGAGAAGGGTTGGCATTTGTGGAACTGATATGATGAGAGTCACTAGAGCTGGGTGAATGAGCTGTAGAGAGAGATGATGGTGGTGAAATTTCATCATCTGAGGTGTTCTCAGTTACAGGAAGATCATCAATAGCATTGGTTAACGAAGGTGTGGGTATAGGCTGCATATATGAATTTTGGGAATTTTTGTGGAAAGGGAAGATATGCTCATGGAACAGGACATCTCTAGACACAAAGTATTGTTTTGTGATCAAATTTTGCAGCCTGTATCCCTTTTGAGTAGCAGGATACCCTAGGAATACGCATGGGACACCTCTAGGGTCAAACTTGTCACTAATATGGTCTGGATTATAAGCAAATGCCAGACAACCAAACACCTTTAAGTGACTGTACTCAGGCAATTTGAGATGCAAACACTCATATGGTGTTTTATTACCAAGAATGGGTGTTGGAATCCTGTTGGTGAGATGAACAGCTGTCAATACGCACTCGCCCCAATATGACAAAGGCAGGCCTGCATGAAACCTTAGAGCTCTTGACATTTCAAGAACATTTCTGTGTTTTCTCTCAACTCTAGCATTCTGTTGAGGTCTCTGTACACAGGTTGTCTGGTGAATAATACCCATTTTAGCAAAAAATTTCTGACAGGGTCCATCATGAAATTCTAGAGCATTATCAGACCTTATGACCTTGATAGATTTCCCAAAGTGAGTATGAGCATAATTATAGAATGATTCAAATGTACTCAGAGATTCAGACTTGAACTGAAGCAAATAGACCCATGTATTCCTGCTATGATCATCAACAATTGTCAAGAAGTATCTGTATTTTCCCTTAGTGCTGACCTTATATGGACCGCATATATCCATATGAATCAGGTCAAAGGGAGATGCAGCATGAGAATCACTCAGAGTGTAAGGGGGTTTGGTAAACTTTGCCATGGGACATGAAATACACACTTGAAGATTCTGAGATGTGTAAGGTTTAACACAAGGAATGTTCTTCAATCTAGTAATAGAAGCATGTCCCAGTCTGTTGTGCCATAGAGAAAGAGAGTTTTCATCCTGTTTTACAGATTTCATGGCACTCACTTCAAGCTCCGAGGCAGTGTTTTGATTTTCAGAACTTGTCAAAGTATTGACAAGATAGTATAGACCATTTCTCATCTCTCCCCGACCTTTAACACTTTGAGTGTTAGTGTCAACAATTACACAGTGTGTAGGGAAGAATTGTACTTGGCACTGATTATTGGAAATCAGCTTTTGAACAGACAGCAAATTATGTTTGAAAGTTGGTACACACAATACATTTTTCAGTTTGAGACCAAGATCAAGAGATACTGTTCCTGTATGAGAAATTGCAGCTTTCTCACCCGTAGGAAGATTGATTTTCTCATTTGTTAGAACTCTACTGGATTTATCCAGCAAGCATAAATGCGGTGTCATATGATCTGAAGCCCCGGAGTCTATGATCCATTCTTCTGAATTTACAGTCGGATTGCATGAGATCATTCCTGAGAAATGATCCAGTTCCTCATCTGTCACAGAACCATTGGAATGAGGTATGAGCTTGGGCATCAATTTGGCTAATTGTTCAAGTTGCTGAGGTGTGAACAGCAAACCAACACCATCAGCACTTGACTGAGCTGTAGCAGCCATCTTAGAGCCACGAGATCTACTATGTCTCACCCCTGGTTTCCACCTTTGTTGAGCACCAGCATGTGCTCTAGAGGTTGTGCTTCCATGTTTAGAATGCCAGGAAGGGTAACCAACTACAGTCCAACAGACATCATTTCTGTGACCTTTCAGCCCACAAGCAGAGCACACAGGAACTCTATCTGAATTGTGAGATTTGCTGTAGAGAGCCATGATGTCATTGTTAGACTTGTTGGTACACAACACCTCTCTCTGAGCTTCCTCCTACTATAGAGCAGCTGCTGCTGTTTCTACAGAGGGAAGAGGTGTCTGAAGTAACAAGTGACTTCTCTAAGCATTATATATTTCATCAAGACCATTTAAAAATTGGAAAAGTTTAGTTTCTTCTCTCTGGGATTCAATAACACTTAGCAAAGTTCTAACCTCAGGAATGGGGTCAGTAACAATAGGCAGCATGTTTATCGAGTCTAGCTCTTCCCATATAGCATTCATGCAAGTATAGTATTCATTCACAGACATAGAATCTTGTTTTGTTTCAAACAATTCTTTGCTAAGCTTATATTTTTGCTAGAGCCATTAGTTAATGAAAATCTTTTTTTCAAATTCAACCAGATTTCCTTAGCAGATGTCATAAACATAACAGATTTTTTGATAGTAGGAGATAGATTGTTAGTAATCCAAGCAATTACCATATCATTGCATGTATTCCAGAGCTTAGCCTTGATTTCATCATCAGTTGACTTGAGCACCGTTCCCGGTACAAATCCCAGCTTGCGCTTTGATGAGAGATTAATCTCCATTGATCTACACCATGATCTGTAATCAGTGGATCCTTGAAGTTTGTCCACTTGAACAGATGTTGCATTATCAGAAGGATGAAGAAATAGGGGGTTTAACATATCCTGGAAGGAAATACGTCCTCCAGCCATTGTAGAATATAGAGGAAAGGAAGCAAAGATGAAGAAGGGCGAAGCAGAAGAGGAGAGATTGAAGAATCGATAAGAATATCAGGAATCCAGCACTACATTGAAAGCTCTGATACCATGATGAATAAATCAGATTGATTATGCAATCATTTCAATGCAGAGGATTCAGAGAGAATTTCAGAGAGAATTTAGAGAAATAAGAGAATGGGATTAGATTTCAGTACTGTGGAATGATTACAACTTGCCCCTTTATAGAGGGAATTAGTAACAACTTATTACAGCTCATCATTCATGCATTGAACTTAAGAAAGTTGTTAAGGAAGCAGACAAAATAACCTAACAGAATATTATTCCTTGATATTCTGATGTGGCAGCAAGAGGAAGAGAAATATAATTGATATTATGAGATAATTATGATGCTAATCTTATTACGCATGGTAGACACAATGGATGGAAACAGTTGGTTTGGGTGCTTCTGAATGCATTAATTCCAAATGGAATAGGCAAATCTGATTTAGGAGAACGAGTAGTGTTTATGATTTGTTCTTTTCTCTTGGAAAATTCTTATTACAGTTTCCTTCATTTCACAATCAAGAAGAGCATTCTTGATGCTTGAATAATACATGTGAAAGTGTCTACCCTATTTTAGTGCTAACATAGGTGGGTACACTTTATAGTTTAATAACAAGGCTGAGGTATCTCAAACTAATATTCCATTCAACTCCTCCGAGAAGCATAGTTACTTCACCGTCTATATTTTTGGAGGTTAAAAGTACTTGTGAACTTGGTAAGAGTCTTCTCTCATAGTTGCATACTTGCATATGCATAAAACATACTGTATCTTGGACTGGCATATTTGTGTAAATATCTGCACGTGCTAGCTGTTATTTTTTCTTGGATTTTGGAGGAGCTTAATTAGCCAATAACCGCTGATTGAGAATCTGTGCTCATGTAACTAGTAGGCAAACTTCAGTTGAGCTGATTTCTCCTTTGATATATTAATAAGAGTGGTCTAACTGTAGCTAATCATTCGTGAGTTATAACTGAAATGCAGACTGATTTAAATGGAAAGTTATTAAAATATATTATGTATGCTATTGTTTTCAGGCACCGCCAGTCATAGTTTTCTCATCTGCTTGTGCTGGATTGGCAGGTCAGCTCTCTCTTCTTTTCAAACTAACAAGCACATCAAATTACTTCACACATACACATGAAATGACAAATTTCTGCTGTTCGAATATTTTTAATCTAATTGGTCTTAATTTGCATCAACATCTCTTCACACTTTTCAAGTCTTCCATGCTTTTCCTTTTCTTTAATGAGCATGAGTGGTTGTTCGAAACATCAAGAATTGCCACACATTTGCAGCTTCATCGAATATATATCAATAGCTTTGTATTAAACTGGTTAGACAATACACAGTCTCTTCTTGGGAAGCCTTCTATTGTGGTTGGATATGTATTTTGGGGCTGAGAGAATATCTAATCCATATAAAAAAACTTCGAGTTCTTCATTCTTCGGTGGGTTTTCTTGACTTTGTGCGGGGTCTTCATTTTTCCAGGAGGTGCAGTTCCAGCTGTAGCTCAACTTGCATCTTCATCCTATCATGCTGCCACGTTATCTCCATCACATCCTTCTCAGGACGAGAAGACACCCAAATCGAGGACTTCCACAACGTTGTAGTATACGCAGGATTGCGGGAAGGATGAAAAAGCTTCTAGCATGAGTTGGGCGTCAAACACATTCAGCAGGGTCGGGAATTTTCTTTGAGCTGACCATCTCTAAAGACGATGCTCATTTTTTGTCAGGTTTGTTATTGTACTTTGTAGTAATCATGAGCCACCTTCTTACATTTTGTGTATGCATATTTCAAAGCTTGAGGAAGAAAGACACCCAGAATCTCTAAATCTTTTGGCTCGTTACTAAATCAAGCGAGGGAATTTTCGTAGCTTTTTAGTTGATCCAAAACCCAAAGTTTTTGAGTGCCGGAAATTCCAAGAAGGCCTTCGGTTCTACTAACGAATGTTTTGGGATTATATGGTTTTTTCGTTGTGCTATAGAAGTGATATCGAAACAAATATTGTATATACTTGTTTTGAAAGGTGCTTGTCAAAAGTTATTAAATTCAGTGATCAATATGATTCAGATTAATCTCAGAAGTTCTTCATAGTACAATCACAATTGGTCGAGTAGGGCTTTTAGTTTAGCTTGATGCCTTACGATGGTAACAGGAGTATTTTCAGTATGGCAAATTAAATCATGCATATCTTATTTATATAAAATTATAGGAAAAGTCAATAAAAAACGTCAAGTGTTATCACTATCCGACCCTCAAATCTCTTCTAAGTAGTAGCCAGATGGGAGGGTGGGAGCCTCTTAATGACTACTAGATAAAAACCCGATTTTTAAACTCGACTTACGATTGTTTGCATAAAAATATTATTTTAATGGTTACTAGATGAATTGTTGATGAGTATTATTGTTGATGAGTATCATCAATGTTTACTTCACTCAAGTCCCTCTCATGTTGGTTGTTCAAGAGATTTTACTGATATTTTTCTTTTATGAATATTCAATGATACTGAGAGGTAAGGAATGAACAACTTGTCAATTTGTATTCTAATCTTTTTCTCTTAAATTGTGATTATGAAATTTTGTAAAAATGTGTTTGATTAAATTAAAGAGAGTAGTTTCTAATTGGGGGTGTTAATTAATTAATTTGTGTTTACCAGAAAGTAATACTGATACTTATGCTAAATATATATATTAATTGACAAAATTAACTCTACATATATAGAAGTATAATGGAAAAAATAGATAAAGCAATTACTTGGGGGAATTTATGCTTGTTAGGATGTAGTCTCATTAATACCGAGCTATATAGCTCAATAAACACAAATCAAAAAATGGTGAACTAATTCTCTATTGAGGTCGTCTCATCGTGACACGACCTTAGTTGGATCAGCTCAAATTATTAAAAAAATTGCTTCTTGTACAAGTGGATATTTAATTTTCATTGTTTTTTTTACTAATGGGTCTTTCGTATGAACATATCTCATGGTGAAACGATCTCATACAAGACAGACTGAAGAACCATGAGCTTCTTGTTATAAGGCTGTCTTATTAAGAGACTGCCTCTCACAAAAGTAACTAATAATAATGAAGTTGTCTCAACATACATGCAAAGTTGAGTGTTCAGTGCAACACCTATAGTTAGATTTGACATTATCAGTTAGAGGTTTGAAATGGTAGGGTGATTTTATTTATTACATACAAAAAATAAATTAATTTATAAAAAATTTAATTAGTGTTTTAGATAATTTATGTGTAAGTTTGAAAATCAATATCCAAATTGTTATATACCTTGTCATCAATGTCAAATTGAGAAGAAATAGGAAAAGAAAGGTTGAAAATTCACAATATTTTTGGTGATGGTCAATTTATTTAGGCCTTGTCTTTAATTTTGTGGTTATTTTGGCAAATCATCTAATGGTATTGTCCCTATCATGATCAATATTTTTGTCACTCTTGATATAAACTAAATACAATCGTTTTTAAAGAATTATCTTTATTGTTCCTTTTTAGTCGGTTAAAGTGAATTTTTCGTTTTTTATTTTTAGCTATGATATATCTACAAACTCTAATTCTGATTGATTTACGCATTAAAATATATTATCTTATCACTTTTATTCACTTATCTTAATTTTCACCAAATTTATTCTTAAACTACTTTTTTGAGACGACGAGAGTACAATTCTTTTACGTAATGCCTTTATACACATGCTTCAAAATACTCGCTACAATACTAGTTAGATATTTAAGTTTTAACAAAGTTTGAATGTGTATACAATCCTATCAATGATGACAATTGAATTTGTCCAAAAATAATATTATGCCAGCTTTAAAATTAATTTTTTCATTAATACTAATAATTGAACCCATATGAAAGAATAACAAATATAACCTATTTCAATATATATTTCCCTAATCTAAACTACACAATAATAATTATAATTAAAATATCGCCTTATAAATACACTGGAATGCAAGATACTCATCATCCTGATCTTTCGATCATTTACTTTGATCGAATAACAAAAAAAACATTGATATAAACTTAGGACGACATGTTAAGTGGTGTAAATCTTGGAACATGAACAGGGAATTTATGAATCTCATCCATCCAAGGATTGTTTTCCTTAGAAGGATTAATAGTCCTCAAAGCTTGCCAAACAGCACTATTACACTTAAATCCAGATCCAAAGGCAATTTGCCAAGTCATATGACCTTTCTTAATCCTCCCTTTAGCCTCGGTATAAGCCAACTCATACCACAACGAACTACTAGAAGTATTTCCGAACCTATAAAGAGTCATCCTTGACGGTTCCATATGCCATGTTGTGAGGTCGAGATTTTTCTCGAGCTCATCCAACACTGCACGCCCACCAGCATGAATACAAAAATGATCGAACGCAAGCTTAAAATCGGGTATATAAGGCTTAATATGTTTGATTTTGAGCACTTTTCGTGCCACTAATGTGAGAAAAAACAAGAGTTGTTCGGACACAGGAAGGACTAATGGGCCTAATGTTGTAATGTTAGCCTTTAAGGCTTCACCAGCCACAGCCATTAGATCTTTGGAAAGGGAAACACCAATGGTTTGATTTTGATCTTCTTTTTGATAAACACATGTATAGCTTTTATCCTCTGCTCCTTTGTGTGTTCTTATGGTGTGGACTAGCTGATACTTTGAACGACGATGATCAGATCGTTTGTTCGATAGGAGGATGGCTGCACCACCCATACGAAATAGACAGTTCGATAATAGCATGGATCGATCGTTTCCCCAATACCAGTTTTGTGTTATGTTCTCTGTGCTTACTACTAAAGCATAGGTATTGCCATGCACCTGAAAATATATCATAAGATGATTTAGTTAGATAGGTCGTCAATCATCATCATCAACCTAATACCCGCTCAAAAGCATGGTTTGGGTGAGAAAAGGTAACGGATAATCCATACATATATCCCATTCAAAGAGAAGGCAAGAGTAATGTGGTCAATCAATTAGACCATCAATGATATAGGCATATAGTAACACTAAGAAAAAAAATCAGAGGCAGACGATTCAAAAAAGAATTCAAGTGATGTTACTAGAAATAAAAAATTTTTGTTAATTAATTTATACGCTATAGGTCTCAATCTCAAGAGGCGTTTATATGGTAAAGGTCCAGCCAACTTCTCCACTTGATTTTCTTGTTCTCTATAGGTGATTTATTTATAATATTTAAGTGTTGTCCTGGACAATCAGGTTAACGCCCTCTATTTGCCCCTAAACAGAAATTAACAATAGTAGATTGTGTACATCTAATCCTTCTCTTAACGCCATTTTAAATGAGAGTTGATTAATGATATTGGAGTAATGGAATGTTACGGTGTGTTGAATTGTTCATAAGGTGTTTCCAATTGAATTCATGTTACTTGATAGTTGTATATCCTTCATCTAACCTACCTATCATGCAATATTGCTTGTCTTTGGTATTAAATAGTTCAACAATTTGTTGATATGTTTGTACATTTTTTCATCTAGAGTTATTCTATGAGATTTAACCCAAGAGAGTTCGACTTAAAAGCTTTCGTCCTATATAAATAGTAACAGTTTTCATTTTTATTCGTTTCATTAAATTAATTACATTTTTTGTTTTTAAAAATGACCTCACATCCTTTCATCAATTCTCATACATACATTTAAATTCTCTTTTAATCTTATCTACACATTTCAAATAATTTGTGTGTTTCTACCTATACCTAACCAACAAACTTAATAATCCTATAGTATTATTTTGTATTTGTAGCTATATTCACAAGACAAATAAGTAAACAACTTTTTATATTGACAGTTTAATATTATTACGAATCTTAAGAATCATAAATTGACTTAGTCTTTAAAGGCTTTCCCTGTTACCCTATCTTTATGACAATTTTTCAATTCTCATTACCTGCGTACATAAATGATGAATTTTTTTCTTTTCAATTTTCCCATATGAAAAGCCTCACCTCGATGTCAAAAAATAATAATAATAAAAATCTTGCTATACATGACTTTATGTACACTCAATCAAGAAAATAAAATTGAAATAAGTGTAAATAATTCAACATAAAATGATGAAAACAAACCTGCAAAAGCTCCTTAGCAAGATCAATGGAAATGAGGCCAGCACTACAACCCATACCACCAAGATTGTAGCTCAAAATATTGCCCCTAAGCTTATAATGGTTAACAATCATGGCTGATAAAGATGGTGTAGGGTTGAACAAACTACAATTCACCACTAAAATACCTATATCCTTAGCCTTAACCCTAGTCTTAGCCAATAGTTCATCTATGGCTCCAAACATGACTAACTCGGCCTCCTTTCGAGCCTCCGCCATGCATGGATTAGGCGGCATCTGAATCAATGCCTCAGGGAAGTACGTTTCCTGACCTAAACCCGACCTTTCTAGGATCTTTTTTTGAAAATCCATATTTTCTTGGGAGAAAATCCCGAGTTTAATTGTTCTATCCATGAAAATTTCTCTAGTAACTTTTCGAGCCTCATCAGGCTTGTAACAAGCGAAGTTAACTAGATAAACCGTTCTAGGTCGACTCATGAAGTAGAGTGTGCCTAGAAAGACTAACAAGCCCGTACACATAAACACCGTGACTAAATTGTACTTGACAAGGTCTAGTGACAATTGAACCAGATCGTGAAATGAATGTACCGAAATATGTATGCTACTTAAAATCGTAAGCATCAAAGGGACTAACATGAGGTACACAAAATTTGAAATCAAGTAATGATAACCTAATTTCACATACTTCAATCGAACTGATTGTATATAGTTAGGAAGGTTATAGCTAAGACTCGACTCATGGCTTGCGCCATTAGCTTCTGTGTTTTGCCTAGTTTGGTTAGACATCTTCAACACAAGAATGTAGTAAAATTAGCGAGATTAGCTCTAGCTAGAAGGGCCTAAATTTGTGGGATATATTAAGGAAGTATGTATTTATTTATAGTTGAGAAAAGGATATATAGTAGTATGTAGGAGGCACATAGTTGATCAACTATCAACAGAATCTAACGTGTGAAAATAGAAGAAAGAAATGGATACAACTTACGAACTACCCCAACGAACTTTTTAATTAAAGGAGACCCTTTGAAAATTTATTTTGTTACGGCAACAATTACAACTATTAATTTAGGGGCAGGTTTTCGGTAGGGAAATGACAGGCTTTATGCAATTAATAATTTTGTTTTCAAAAATAGATTTTTAAAAAATTATGAACCCAACATTCTTTGACTTTGTAATGTTTCATATTATTTTTTGTTTACTCTTTCTTAATATGGTTGTTTGACATAATTTTGAGTAGGGTTTGTTTGACGCAAGTTAGATATGGGAGATTAAGGAATCAACATAACTGAAAGAATATTCAAGCTTTTAAGCTAGTTATAAGTGTTAATGTAATACAGACTTTTTTGTCATTTGATTTTTAGTGTTTTACTTGAAATGAGGGGTGGATGAGATTTACACTTGTCATTCCTTATCACGTTGGAGTTGGACCTAATGCCATGTCAAGACCAACTCAACCAACTGATGATTGAAGCCCCATGATATATATGCTACATATTTTATCACGACTACTCACACGAGAGTTCTTTGAGCTAGAAATTTAGATGTATCCTTTCTCTACATGCTGCTGAATATTCCACTTGAAAACAAGGGGTAAATGCAATTAGAACTCGTGGTTCCTATGTCACATTGACTTTTGATATCATGTCAAGGAACTAACTCAATTATCAACTTAAGCTTTTGGTTGATTTGGTTTCTTGACAGTCTATATAGTACAATATGTGAATCTAATCTTATCTCAGTTGGAATATATACCTACCATTTCCTCTAAGTAGAGTATTAATTTGATTTTAACTGTTCTTAATATTTTTTTTCTCTCATTCTATTTTATACTTTAAAATTACTTAAAATGAGGAAGTAGAATAATAAAAGTTGGTGCAATTATATAAAACAAAACCCAAGAAAATAGTCCCATAAAATAGGTAAAAAAGCATTTAAAAGTAATAAATAATCGTCAACTAGCTAGGTTTGAAGTGGGGTATATGAATTTCTGGGTACAGCTTGGATGTCGTATGAACAAGTAGCAAAAAGTTGTCAATGATACACATTTGACAATGCCCCTCCAATTAAGTCTTGTAGACTATGGTCTATGGTCTCAACTTAAGAGAAATCCAAGCCATTAGCCTAATTTCACTCCCCTTCTCAACCTTCTTTTCTTACCTTATCCACTTTTTTTAATTGGATAAAAATTTAAACTTTTAACCTAGTCATTTAAACTTATATTTTTCGATCTTAACCACTAAACAATGCATTTTTATTGTATACTAAGATGACTTTATGGGTTTTAAAATAACTCAAAAGTCAAACGTAACCCTATTGAACTTTACCAAAAATCTACTATGTTCATACTATATTTGAGAAAGAAAATCAAAGAAAAGAAAAGAGATGTAAATCTATCACTAGAGTTACGGATTGAACAAGTTAATTGGGTACAATCATATTTGAATGAAGTCTTTGTTTGGTTATTAGAGTTTAATTTTAATTTTTGATCTGAGTTTGATTTATTTTGACAAAATTCAAGACCAAATATGTAGATTGTCTGGTGATGTTAATTTTAAATCAAGTCGATTCAAAGTTAGTTTGAATTAAATAATTTATTTATGAATTAAATACTGGTTAATCTGGTCACAACCTTTTATTTTATTTGATAAGGATATAATATGACATAATTTAATTTCACTCTAACTTTCATACATGAGCCAAAATAAATCGAGTATGATAATATTGATTAAATAGTACTTAGTATTAAAAGTATAAACATCTAAACCTTCAAATAAAAAATTTATAAATTCAATTCTATTGCTTTGGGAGCACTTAAAATAGAAAATTGAATTTATATTAAATCTCTTAGTTTCACCGATTTCTTCTTCTTGGATACCTTTTCTCTAGAGAGAAATTTCGTGAAAAATACAATATTTCCCCACATATTAGGTAAGGTCGAATTATTCTAATCTTACATGATTAATCTATCCAAGCTATTGGGAGTAACTTGCGAGTACACATTTAATTAGATGGAACACATAACTTCTTAAACACAATGAAGATAAGTTTTGTCTCAGTTAGAGAGCAACTTTCACTTTTTTCAGATTAGAAACTGAGTTCGCTTTTTACTTAGCCCTCTTATCTCAGTCGACCTATCATGTAATATTAATAACAAAAGCTTGTTAAAAGACATTAATGATTGTTAGAACAAATAGCATAATTTAAGAAGTTTGTATTAATTTAGTCATTAGGGTAACTAGTACGCAATTAGTTCATTTGGGCTAGCTTTATTTAATTCCATGTGATATGACTAGCCTTGTACAAATAGATTAAAAGTACCATATAATATATACACTGTAGATTCAGGGTTTATTCTTTTCGACTTATATATAGTCTAATTTAGATAAATTTACCCTAATACATCTATTTAACTCCTACATTTTTGAAACTATTTCAATTCAATTCAATCTCATTCAGGACAAAATAAATCATGTTTTAATGTTTAATAAAAGCATTATAGGTTGACCTTTGAGAGAGAGAAAAATAAAATTATTACAATAACAAAATAATTCCCAACAACAAAACACATAATTCTTAAATAGAAAATCATATAGTTTTTTTAAGCTTATGTGTGTCTAGAATTTTTTTCACCAGTCTAAAAAGCGTCTAAAAACTTACAGTCATAAATCTTCTTGGACACTTGATTGTAGACGGTTTTTTTTTTATCTAAATAAGATTGTTTTCCGACTCTTGTATCTTAGATCATGTATGTTCACATTATTGGGGATGTTGACCTTAATTAGTAATCTATTTGCATGGTCCCAAAGGTATGTAATAAGAAGATGCAATCAACCTGACCATCATTTACATTGGCTTATACACATGGATACCTTACCTACAATTTCATGGAAGAGTACTTAACAAGTAAGCATGGGAATGTCAGTAGGATTGGGTCTCCATCATTTGACCACCAATTCAATACAAAAATATTTCAAGTCAAATAAGTATGGAGATGGAGTGCAAGAAGCTTGCAACCATATTGGATCTAGTTGGCCAAGATGTTTGAAAACACCACTAAATTAAGGTTCGATTTTAAATGATAGTCAGAAGTGCGATGAATCAAATGCATCTATGAAGAAAATAGCACTAATCGAAAAATATTTTTTTCATTGTAAGTAAATTTCTGTTTTTACCTGATTTAATGCAATTTGTAACTTTATACATGTTCTTTACGAATAATATTAAATAATAATAGTGCAAAGCCTTAATCTTAAAATATTACGTCAACTCAATGTATTAATATTTTAATCTCTATATTTGTTCATCTCAATTATCTATCGTCTCAAAAAGTAAAGAATCTTCATCTTTTTCTATTTTTGTCGCTTATTAATGTTAAGTTTTTCTTGTTTCTTTAAAATTTTCAATTTTAAATTTTTATTTTTTAATAAAAAGTCTTTCAATAAAACATCCTTAAATAAAAAGTATATATTCTTATAATAAATGGAGATTATTTATCTGATGCATAAAATAACCTGTGATTGCTCGTAGAATGGAATTGCGTGTCGACTATTGGGAGATGGCGACTCTTTATCCTATAGTTTATATATTCGTTCACACTTGAGAAATAAATATTATAATGGTAATAAGTTTTGATGTGAGTGACGTGAAACAATGAGTCATACATTTTCATCAAATTTATTAATAAAAACTTTTAAATGGTTTTACGAAATTATATATAGGTCACCATCATATTAATGGTTGCGCCGTTGCGGTTAATGGTTACCTTGTTTAGGGTATTTTTAGGGAGAGATATTTACTTGAATTAAATCAAGTTAATTTTAAAGATTGTCTTTTTATAGTTTGACTTATTATCGTCTTATATTAAAAATACAAATTCTCGTGAGATACGGTCTCTTTGAGAGACCATTTTTAATTGGATTAGCTCATTATATGTTTTTATAAAATATTGTAAATATACATTAAGAATGATGTAAGTAGACATTTAAGATATTAAAAATAGGTATTAAGGATACGTAAATAGCATCAAAAATAATATAAGTAGACATTAAAAATATAGTAAGCATTAAATTTTTAATGGGCTGGACTTAAAATTCGTCTCTCAAAGAGACGGTCTCTCCAAAGACAACTGTAATAAAAAAGGTTAATGAATTCTTATTTATTTATTTGGGGTATGCTAGAGAAACTTTACACAAGATGAAATGCATTTTTTTGTAGGCCATAAGAATGAAGACCCCTCTAATAAAGGGTGTAAAAGAAATAACTCACTTATCAAGTTGGCCCATGGTTTGTCATCGACAAAAATTTGTAATAAACATGTTTCGTCTCATATCTATATGTCTATATGAAATAGCACTACAAAAATTTCACAATTCGACTCAATAATATTTTAATATTTTTCTAACTTTAAATTTGTTAGTAATAATGCTATTTTCTCTTCTAGTATATACTGTTATCAGTAGTAAATTTATAATAACAAAATAAGTACTCAATAATGAAGAACTATTTAAAATTATCAATCAAATAAAGGTAATAATATCACAATAAGAGAAATAGTGGTAACATTCTAAGAATTTGACAATATTACAATTTACACATGCATTATGTTGCGATCTTCAACCTATCATTTAATTGGAGTAGGTATGTATGGCAAATATGGTTGTAGTTCTAGCACTCAATTTAAGAGGAAAAGAAAGGAGTATTAGCTTTCAGCTTTCCACCCATGTACTCTTAAAAGGTGCATGTGTAAATTATAAATGCCAGAGAAATACAACTCATGGATGTAAAGGCTGTTATGAGAAGGACATCTATTTATTTATTGTTTTTTCTAGTTACAGAAAGTGCAAATTTTATGAGAAATCAATGAAGTTGAATTGTTGTATTACTATTAAGGATAATAAAATAAAACAAAAAAAACATGAATTCTTACAGAAAAAAAAAAAATTCCTGATAAGATATTAGATACTATTATTATCAATAAATGGAACTTGGAAGTACCAATGCAACACGTTCAAGACAACACTGCAAGATGTATGCATAATTACAAAACTCATTGTGTAAAAGTATAC
The DNA here is from genome assembly GCF_026212465.1 of Amaranthus tricolor. Taxonomy (NCBI): domain Eukaryota; kingdom Viridiplantae; phylum Streptophyta; class Magnoliopsida; order Caryophyllales; family Amaranthaceae; genus Amaranthus; species Amaranthus tricolor. The sequence goes on along the minus strand of NC_080057.1, from coordinate 26,581,502 downwards.
GAATCTATTTACATGTAAGGAAGAGTCATCCAATAAAAGGGCACTTGCAAAGTAAACATAACTTACCTCGTTCCAATGACCATATACGAGTCCTCAATGCGCTCAGATATGGACCACTCTTGAGCTTGGCTTCGGAGCCACCCAAGACATTGAGATCTTCAAAATAGTCGGTAAGATGGAATATAAGATTTCTGCCCTGAAGAAGGGATACCGGCAGAGCCATTATTTAACACTGTTGTACTCCCGTTCATGGCTATCCTGTTGCCCATCCTTGAGGGAAATGAGTTAACTTGTTGGAGCTTTCGGCCCATGTTAATCAGTGATGAAGATGAACCATTCGTTATGGCTGGTGGAATTGAGTTAAGGTCATCATTTGCAGATGGCGGATTGTGGAAGGAATTTGATTGATGTAGTGTACGGTTACCTTGCAATGAAGAAAAATTACTAGAAGATTGAGTGGAATACACTGGCTGATTTCCGTATCGTGAATATACATTTTGTGAAGGCCAAGCGCCTTGCATTGACATAGAAGAATTTGATTGATGCCGTAGCTGGAGGTTGCCCCCCAAGGAGGTGGTGGGTAAGCGGTAGAATGTTGCGCATAACCCTGCGTAGATTGTGTTGGCATCTGAGTTTGCATTGGCTGGTATTGTGGTTGTAGCTGCTGAGGCGTAGATTGTGTCACTTGCTGTGGTTGAGGTTGAGCCCATGGCACAACATAACTGTTGAAAGGTGTCTAAGAAACCGTGAAGATAAGAGGTCAATCAAATATCATGATTTTTCTAAAAGAAAAGGTACCATGAAATATGATGACAGAAAAGCATATCACCACACTCGACAAAATTACCATAACACTGTCACTCGGACTCTTCATTTCATCTCCGATACCCATTTTAGATATTTGATATCAGCAAGGGTACTGGCACTTTATGTTTTATAGTAAACCAAAATTTCCGAATATAACAATTGGACGTTTGAGTAACATAGCATACAAGTATTGTGACATTTTCCACGAAAATCAGTGTTACCTCAAATGTGTTCTTAGCAGAAGCTGAGTCCACAGCAGGTGAGGTTTCTGAGGGGGTTGGATTTGTGGTGAGAACAATGTTCAAAAGGTCAATAATATCTTGTTCTTTTGTGTTATTAGTTGTCATCGTTGTTGCAGGTGAAGGTGCGTCAAACAAAACTAATGCATTATTGCTTCCACTGGAAGAGGCTCCATCTTCTGTAGAACCTGTTGCAGCACATTGTGAAGGCGCAGGTTGTGTTATTGAGTGCCTGCAATAGAAGTATATAACCGTGTTTTACATAGTCACATCAAAATTAAGCAAAACAGACTAGACAGATAGATTTGAAGCACTGAAAAAATGTGTGGGTGGAGGGAGGGGAACCATTGTTTGTATTAATATTTACTGAAACAGAGTAACAGCTAGATGACTTGTGACAGACAAGTATCATGGATATGCTCATATGTATATTATGTAGACAGCAAAATTCCGTAATGCTGCTTTATTAAACATGTTGAGCACAAGTGACCTCTTAGAGTATCTAGATTTATGAACACATAAGGTAAACCTATTGTAACAAGAAACAGAAATAAGTTATTCTGGAAGAGTACCTTCGAGCAAGCAAAGCGAACTCATCTTCCTCTTCTTCCTCTTCATTCAGAGCTTTCGAAACAGGTGGGTCAGATGCTGGGACATTTTCCAATGCCATTCTCGGCAGGAGTACTACTGTCTGTTGCCTCAGCTTTAGCATTGGCATCTGGTGTTTCAGTTTGTTGGACACTAACATTCTTTTTAAGATTTGGTAGAGGGGCACCAGAGGCCATTCCATCATGCCTTGTGAGCACGCCTTGCAATAAATCATTCATCACTAGACCCAGAATAAGAAGCTCCTCATCCCTGCCAAGCAGCCGAAATAAGCCCTCAAAAAACAGCACAACCACTAACATGAAGAAAACAACAAATTGACCATTTCCAAGTTTTTTCAAAACATGAAAGATCAATAACAGAAACAAAAAGGTCATTTTAATTGTACTAACGTGGTAGTCATGATCATTTGCATCAACTTTTTCTGATTGGAACGACAACGATCAGCAAGATCAACAATCACTTCTTTCACAGACTGCATCAAAATAAAGAATCATGAGACAAACACTAAGATACTTGGTCGACACTTTCATGTAATCAGAGATGCTTCCGTACCATGCGGTCATTAGGGTCAACTGCTTGGAGCATGTCGTCCAGGAGCACCAACACATTTCGCATAGATTCCAATTTAGAAGTGCTGGCCAAAGCATAAAAGTATCTTCAGGATAATTCTAGGGCAGAAGTATTACATAACTTACTGAAATCTATGAATACACTGAGAACAAGAGCAGATTGTCAAATTTAAAACGGTATCTCAAGTTCTCAACCTCAGAGCTCATTGCTTCGTCCAGCCTCTGAGAAGAATTGGCTGGCATGCCAAAGCCAACTTGAGAAACTCTTGATGGATGCGAGGCAGGTGGTGTAATCACTGGAGCTGAAGGTGTAGAGTGCTGAGGGAAATGGACACCATAACGCTGCCAAAATTATCATTAACAATTAGGGTATCATATTGCAACATACCCAGATCTACAGACACTCAGACAGCGTGCACTCATAAAATCTTCCAGACAAAGAATATCTATGATTGAATTTTGGAAAAACTAACATGAATATCTTTGTTTAGTTTCGTCATTGAATTCATAAAAACTATCCCAACTTCAGAAGAGTCATATTCAGATTCAAAGAAAACTACAATTACTTTTCCCGCCAAAAACATTAGATCCTAACTCTATCTCTATATCTAAGCCACCCCTGTTCCTACCATCTCTCTATATGTCGGTGTCTCTGTATCACCCACCTCGCCATCTCTCCATTTCTATCTCTAAGTATCACAATTCACATCCGTCCCACTCAAACGGACTAGCCTTTTCCTTTCTCCTCTGCAACCGTTGATTGCTGTTTCTAAACTCAGATCTAACAATTAATAATGATGAGTTAAATGAGCTGCTGAACAGCTACTGAGCTTCCCTGAGAGGAGGCATAACAGTAAAAGATGTATGGTATTCATCATGGCCTTCATTCATTTATTTTCCTCAGCTTCTACTTCGATTGATGGTCACTGATCACTTATCGGATGTACAAAAACTTACTCTTGTTATCAACAAAGAGGTTGAGAAGTGCTAGGAGGAAAAGATAGTAAAAAAAGAAAGAAAGAGGAAAAGCAAGGAGGACAGCAAGAGAATCAAAGACAAAACAGGGAAGAGAGAGAGAGAGAGAGAGAGAGAGAGAGAAGTGCTGGTGGAGCCTTGAGATAACATGTAGCAGCACAGCCTTTATCAGCCTTTGTCTAAATTCAACATCTTCACTTCACAAGAGCCAAGTGTGCCATAATTACACTAATACGATGCCAATGGACTAAGATGTCAAATTCACATCCCCATCCCTTGCCAAGGTAAGAGACACAAGGTCAGTACAGTGAAGTAATTACTGTAACTTAGATGAATAGACAACATGAACGTTCACACCATATGGTTAAAAGTTCCAAGCAAAACAAGAGAGACATATTGTGAAAATCAAGCACATAACAACTTACAAGAAAAATCAAACTGTTCATAACAACAATCACAGCCAGGTTGCAGTACATCTCCCAGAAGCTGAAGCTCATATATGTCATAAAAGGCGATCAGTACCCAAAATATATTCCCTCCGAGGGAAATTGATTGTCACATTATCTAAACCCCTCCCTGATAACGGAATCATTATGATTTAACTAAGATAAGCTATATGCCAGATAGTCTCCTTGTAACCTCTCCACCATTCAAGTGAGGGAATGTTTTAAAATCCAACTTAGTCTTATTTTCTATATCAAAAGTTAACATGAAATATTATTCAAGGATTCCTTTCCAGAAGACCCAAAATTTTATATGTGACTATATTACTAAACAGGAAGGGCACCAGTACAGCAGTACCACTTAACAATTCTGCACTAATTCGGAGACGAAATGAGTACGAGGTACAAAATCAAAATCAGGACTTCGCAATAAGTGTTTTTTGCATCTATTGGTGCAATTTACTTAAATAAAATTTCCAGCAACTAATTCAGCAATGTAAATGAGTATGGTCTATGGATGATATTGTAGCTTGATTTTTGAAGCTGGCCAACTAACAACAAATTAGATAAGCAGTGGGATCCTATAACACCCTATAATAAAAGTACACTTGCACCCATGTCAATAGGAGCAATAAAGTATTCAAACAACCCTCAAGATACAAAAATAGTAAAATTAGTTCAGACACCGAGGAAAGTCAACGGTTCATAGCACTCCAAAAATAAACAGACAAGTACTTACCCTCAGTTCATCACAAGCCCAAAAATATTGCGAATATCTTCCATTAGGACCACCAAATGCTTCTTGCCACGAATCCAGAAGTACCAAAATTTTTTCTTTTACATGCATGTCTGCCTGGAATCAATTCACAAGTTCAAGTTATTAGAAAGAGAAAGTATTCAATGCACAGATCATATAAAAATTCAGAACTGTGCAGGTGTCAGCAATGAAGCAAATGATTTTAACAGGAATTAGTTTGCCAATAAAGAAAGTACATCGCTAAATTACTCCATTAAAAGCAAATCATGGAGAGACAGAAAATGCATTACTTATCATACAGACATACACCTGTCGAAAGTTGCTGCTTTTGACACTTCAGTCACAATGATATTCAGTTGTTATGTACTCCACAAATTTACATACAAAAGGCCGAGCATTAGAAACTAATCCTAAAGTTCCATATAGTGTCAGCAATATTTTCTAGATAAACTTGTCACATAACTCTACATGCCTGAATAAAACTAGCACACTGAAATAATAATCCCCAATCATCATTGACATGAAAAAGTAAACAAGCTACCATGGCATAAAAATCAACAAGTATTCACTTGATAACAGAAACCAATCAACTCTTCATAAAAATCACACAATGCTAGAGCCAACACATTACTCAATTTGACCATAAAAAGCAAAGGCAACAGGATTTAGTAATCAACCACGACAATCGGATTCATAGATTGCTACCTTACATTACCCGTGAGAAACAAAGAAATGGGAGTCATAATAAAGAAATGTCAGAATATGTCTCCCCTTCCACAAGGTAACTTCATCAGCAGGGTTTATCTGAAACACAACACTCAGAAATGCAAGCTTGTCTTAGTTTACAAGAAGAAAAGCCACGTTTTTTAGCAAGCTCAGCTAGATGTTGCACAACTTACATTCCCAGTAATAGGCGCAACCACACAAAAGTGCCACTAACCTACACATTTTCTCTCTAGATTTACCAATAACATATATTCATCTTATTATCCACACATAAACAAAGTTGAATTTCATGACACAAATGAAAAGTTCAGCAGAATCATAAACACTTACCTTTTTCTTAACAAGTTTGATCATTTAATCCAATATTTTGCGTTCAGATATATGGTAATGAATGTATTCACAACAATTCTTTACCATCGTCTCTAAAAGCTGCAAAACGCAACTAAAAAATCAGTTCAATAATATTTGAAAAATCTCAGTTCATGCACATGTAAATTAACAAAGCATACCGTTAAAGAAAGCAATTGAACTTTAGGATTCTTATGTTGCAACCTTCTTTTTACTTCTTTCACCACATCTTTTGCCAACCTATCAATTCAACAACAAAATTCATGAATTATAAATCCTAAATGTAAAATTTTATCAAAATCATCCAAAACCAATTTTAAAACTATCATAATAGAAGTTTTTTAATTCATCACACTAGATAACTCCAACAATTCATACATAATCATAAAAGAATGGATAACAACCGTTATTCAGCACTTCTTCATCTTAACAACACATTTTCAACTTAGATTTAAAATTCTAAAAAATAACACCAATCACTTCCAAAGAAAATACTTCTATATAACAGCATATTTACCAGAACTCGTCAAAAAAATTTACGTCCATATCAAATCGCTACAAATCATACTGAAGCTAACTAGATACTCATTAAAAAAAAATTTAAAAAAAAAAAACTTTAAAAATCATAATCTGGAAAGAAAAGACAAACTTGAAAAACAACTCAATTAAGGAAATAAAAAGGCAAAAATATGTTACCAGTGATTAGAATCGCAAATATCACTATTCATACTGTAATCAGGACCAACAAGAAGCTGGCTAGTATCCTTATTAACACGAGCCGCAGCAGAAATAACAATATTATAAAAATTAAGTGGATTATCAGACCGCTCCAAAAAAAACACAGAAATAGCAAAATTTTACCAGTAATTAGAATCGCAAAATTCACAGAAATCGATATTCATACTCCAATCAAGAGCAACAAGAAGCTCGCTAGTAGCCTTATCAACACGATTACACGAACCGTCCAAATCCAAAAAACAATATTTTAATATTATTCCAATAATCAAACAACTCCAAATTCGACTAACATTTGAATAGATATTCAAAAAAAAAAAAAAAGACTTACAAATTCAAAAAAAGATGTCAAACTCGGAAAAACAGAATTCAATCTATAAGACAAAACAACAAAATGTAACCAGTGATTAGATCGCAAAATTCGCAAATGTCAATATTCATACTCCAATCTGGAGCAACAAGAAGCTCACTAGTAGCCTTATCAAAACGAACCTTAGCAGAAACATTGACAATACTTTAAATATTACGTCGATAATCAATCCACTCACAATTAGACCAAAATTTAACTAGATAATCACAAAAGACGATTAAATTCAAAAATCGAGAAATAGAATTCAATGAAAACGAAAACAACAAAATTTTACCAGTGATTAGAATCGCATAAATCGCAAATATCGATATTCAAACTCCAATCAGGACCAACAAGAAGTTCGCTAGTAGCCTTATCAACACGAACTGTAGCAGAAACGGAAGAAGACGCGACATTAATGACAACGACGATAACATCTTTCCCTGCTTTTTCTTCAACAAATTTTTGTTGTTTGTTGCTGTGAAAAAGTGGAAGAGAGAGAAAGGAGATGAGAGTTATAGTTGAATTGAAAATATAAAGAAGTTACATTATAAAACGGTTAAAACCTGGGAAAAAATTGATATAATAATAGACCTACAAGCTAATCTTGCGAGCGACTGATCACCTTTAATATAAGATAGATAACCCCGATTTTTTAAATATGTAATAAGTAATTGATGTATCTAAGGTTATAATTGATATTTATAATGTTAAAATTGATTTTCTTATAAGTTATTATGATTATTTAATTAATTATTTTATGTATAATTAATTACTTTAAGTTGTGAATTGATCATTTTAATGTTATAATTGAAGACTTTAAAACAAACTAATTCATTTAAAGTTTTAAACTTGTAAATAGAAATTAATCACTTTTAATGTCAAAATTTATCACTTTTATGTCAAATTAAATTTTTTATTGATTTCTTTTAAAAGTTATAATTGATCATTTAATTGATCACTTTAGGTATAATTATTACGTGTATGGTGAATTAATTGGTTAAAAAAAGTTTGTCGTAATGAATTAACAATAGTTGATAAAAATACTTTTAATAATGGGCTTAAAAAGATATAACAAGTTTTGTATGATATTGTCCTATCGAAAAATAGTCCTATATACGCAGCACAAATTATTTATATTTAAAATAAAATCAAAGGAGTTATATTTACATAGCAGATAACTAAATAAAAAATATTTTTTCATTAATTTTTAAGAAAATAAAAATTGGATCAGTCGTCAATCCATATAAAACCATCTCACACTGAGAGAGTCTTATTAAAACATTTGTTAAAAAAAATAAGATAATCAAAACCTTTGATAAAATTAAAGGTAATAATATTTACACATAAAGATTGATGAGTATTCAATCTTATTAATAATTTTAATTTTTCAAGAGAATCTAATCTACAAAATGAAAAATAATTATTATTTTGTATAATTATTTTAACTTCCTAATAAAGAATAAATGCTAAACTAATACTCCAAATATAATTAATTAAAATATTTTCAAAGTAAAAATAATATTAAAATACAATTCTTTCTTATATAGAACTCTTAGGCTCTATATATCATATACTAAAATTAAATACTCAAATCAATTATTCTATTTTATCGTACTAACACTCTATTATTTACATTTGATAAAATAAAATTGTTTTTTATTTGAAGGATCAAGGATTGGACTTTGGAAGTTTGGCTTTTGCTACTTTTGTTGTCCTCCAAACAAACTCGAAAGCCTTTTCTTCATCGACTTGCACTGATTACTCTTCTTTCCCTTTTTTCATCCTTTTCTCTTGGTGGGTATTTCTAGTAAGATCCTACTGTTGGCTCAGGTATTTTGTTTCTTCAATCCTTCTTTTTTCAATTCTGTTTTATTGGATGTTTCAATTTGTTTTTTTTCCTTGTATGGGTTGTTTTTGATCTGAAATTTGATATGTTAGAATTCAATTATTCAATCAAATATTTTTGGGATGATTAAGAAAGAGAAAATAGGGTTTGTAGGGATTGGGAATTTTGTTATTTCTGTGGGAAATTTGAATATTGAATGGTGGTTAAAGGTGGAATATTTATGGTAATTGTAATGTTAATTATATTGATGATGGGTTTTATAGGATTTTTACTCCCTTGATATGTAATTAATTGTCACATTTTAGTGCAATTTTCAAAAATTTTGTGATTATTAGGTCATTATGACCAATGATTGATTATTCATGAACTTATAAGAGTTGGATGGAAGATTGCCAATTTGTTAAATGACCTATTTTCTGCTTTTTTTGATGTTGCTATGATTATATATTTGTTATATCTCAATTATATTTTATAGTTTTAATGGAGAAATATTCTATGAAAGTGGGGTGTAATATTATTGTCTATTATTGGTAAACATATTGTTAGTTTTACTTGTGAATTGGAAGTTAGTTTAGATAAAATGAGTTTTTTGGAAAATTTTATCTTTAGGGTTCTGAATTTCTATTATGTTGTTGGGTTTTACTATAATTGGAGTAGTTATTGCTTACTAATGTCATGTTGTTAATGATTATTTTCGCTATTTTCCCAGCATTCCATAGCGTGTAGAGATATGACAATACTAATCATGTGCATTTCATGTTTATGTAAAGTCGTAGATAATTTTGCAATTAAGGGTCAATCAAAAATTAACTCTTTGTTATTACAAGGTAAATGTTGATTATCATTAATCCTTCCATACCCGGGAGCCCGTTAATGGCTTTGGGTGTATTACCTCGTTTTTTCCAATGTTGTATTCGGATGATTATTTTTTAGCATATAATTTTTTGACCAACAGTTTTTTTCTAGTTTTCTACTTGATTTCCTGTATGATTTTGCAATTTCCTTCTTAGATTTGTTAAACTAACCCAAAATTGCCGAAATTTGCATGTTTCTGTTCACAATATAGCGAATTAGGGGTCACCCTGCTCCATTGGCTCGCGTAGTTAATATTTTATTGTTTGCAAGTGGCAGGCTGTGAAGCTTTTTGCTGATGGCGGAGCTAAAAGAACCCCTGCTTGCAAGGAAACCTGCCTCAGCTGCAAACCTTAGAGAGATTTTTAATATTCCATCTGGGTCTGGGCGCCCACCGTTTCAAGTAATGGATGTCTTGGGCTTGAAGAAACGAGGCCAGAGCATTCGTTCATGGATCCGGGTTGATACTTCAGGGAACTCGGGGGTTATAGAAGTCGACAAATTCACTATGATGCGTCGCTGTGATCTTCCTGCCCGTGATCTACGATTGCTCGATCCATTGTTTGTGTATCCGTCTACTATCCTCGGTAGAGAGAAGGCCATTGTTGTGAATCTAGAGCAGATTCGATGTATAATCACAGCTGATGAGGTTCTTCTTTTGAATTCCCTTGATAGCTATGTATTACAGTATGTTGTAGAGCTTCAAAGACGACTAAGGACCTCTGGTGTTAGCGAGGCTTGGCAATCGGAAGATGCTATGATCCGAAGGAGAGGCAGTCGAAACTTTGATAGTTCATCACCTGATTATTTGCCCTTCGAGTTTAAAGCATTGGAAGTTGCTTTGGAGGCTGCCTGCTCATTTCTTGACTCTCAGGTTTTCCTCTCAATTCCCTTCCTTCCCTCCCTCCCTCAAGATATGTTTCATGGACATTTCACAAAAAATACCCAAGTCTCTTCCCCTCTCAATGCCCATTACCCAAAAACAAACATAACAATTTAGTCTCCCCTTCCCAATTCCATGTCCCCTTTCTAAGTTTTATTAAAAAAGCAACTTCTTAGTGTAGGTCAAAACGAAGGATTTAGACTTATAGCCACAGGTTGAGATGGTAGAAAATTAAAATGTACTGTTGAGAAGAATTCATGTGGATGACCACTGATAGCGATCTATTGGTTCATGTAGCTGTCCTCAATCTTTTGAGATTTAGACTTTGAGATTGCCGTTGTTGTCTTGTTTGTGCATGAAACATGATACTAAAACCAATTTATAACATAACTTTTTTTCATTTAAGACCCCCTTGCATATGCGAGAGAGCTTTTCCGTGACTCTATAGTGGTTTTTGGACTGCATTATATTTTCACCTTTTTGAGAAATGTTGTATTGTGTTGCTTTGTACAAATTTTTATTCATTATAACAATAAGAGTAGTTGTGCCTTGTGGCTTAGAATTACTTATAGTGATGTCATTAAGATAGTCATTGAATACATTTAGATAATGATGTCAATTGCTCTTTTTTGAACAAGTCTATTTTCCATCAATGAAGTTGTCTAAGCCTGGCTCAAGTTTATTTATATATTTATGTCTGCTGTTGGATTCTGCAATAGTCATTTCACTGCTTTGGTTTGTGCAAGCTAAATATATATATTCCGTTTAAAGTACTTGGATTAAGTTGAACTTATCCTTGGCGAAAAGCCGAAAACAGTATTTGGTATGGGAGGTTTTTGAGATGGTTTAGATACTTTCAAGGCATTTCAGAAAAGCTATTGATGATTTATATATCCTTTTGTGTTACTCCAACAATCCTACTCAGACGAAGTCTTGGGTTTCGGAGATTCAGAGTCTGAGAGACATTGTTGTCCCGTATTATTGTTTGTTGGATCCTATGTTACTTGGACTCGGGTACTGATGTCGGATACTAGTATGTTTCCATGTGTCGGATACGTCTAAATATTCAGTTTTACGCCTAAAATGAAGTGTCTAAGTGCCACACCAATGTCCGAGCATCAAGGATCAGACACGGGTACGTGAAGCAAAATGAAGAATCCGAGTAACATAGGTTGGACCCTTAAGAAATGTGTTCGACCAATATTTTCATTATTGAGGTGTATCCACATTTATAATTTTCTTCTAATTTTTTGGGGTTTAGGTGAGTGGTTATGGTTACAATATGTCTTGAGTCATTGTGTCTTTGCAAGTTGCTGGCCATATATTGGTTGGTTATCTAATGTTCACACAATCATACCAATATGTTGGCATCTCCAAATCATGCTGGTTTAGCAGAAAATAACTCAAGGCTGATGTTTTCTGTTTTGCGGTTTCAGATGAGGGAAGCCGTAAAACTTTTTCTCGGGGTGAAGTTTGTAATGATTGGAAAGCTTTAGTTGTTTTAGTTTTCCTTTCAATGGGTACTCCTGATTTTTACTTTTGACATTTTTTGAATTTTCCAGGCTTCGGAATTGGAGATTGAAGCGTATCCATTGCTTGATGAACTGACATCAAAGATTAGTACTTTGAACTTGGAACGGGTACGTCGACTAAAAAGCAGGCTTGTCGCATTGACTCGAAAAGTTCAGAAGGTACTGTACATTTGTGGGAATAATTCTATTGTGAAAGCAATTGTCATAATTAGTTTCAAATGTACTTGCCAAGCAAAAAGATTACTTTTTTTTTTCAAATCGGGTAGTTGTCGAAATAACTACATATAATAAATGGGTTGATTTTTGTTGGCCATGAGAGTTTTAAACCAAAATACAAACTCAAAACTATATTGAACTGTAACGGTAACATTTTCTTTAGGTTTATCAAACTTAGAGCACTCCGACAATGAACTCACTGGATCACCATTGAAATGTTTATGTAGCGAACGCTGCAGTATCTCCCTCCCCTGAAAGCTAGACACTTGGCTTACTTTCTGGCCTTGTAGAATCAGATCCTTAGACCGTAAGATCGTAGAATCATGTTTTGAACCTACCACTTAAATTCTTAAGCTAAGTAGGATCATCACACGATTCAACCAACATTAAGATCCTACCTATAATCCGGATCAATTGCCTATTTTGATTCTTAGGATTGTAAAATCGTAGATCAGGATCGAGATTCTAATAACCATGCTTTCTTGTAAAAAAAGCCTGAATTCTAAGCCTGATATTAACCTTTTATTTGACATTCTTTGCATGTTCTTATAGGTTAGGGACGAGATAGAGCAGCTAATGGATGATGATGGAGATATGGCAGAGATGTATCTTACGGAGAAGAAAGCACGAACAGAAATGTCACTTTATGGCGAACAATCCCTGTTGGGGTTGAGATCAAATGATGGTGGAGTTTCCCTCTCTGCTCCAGTTTCTCCGATCTCATCTGCCTTTGATTCGAGAAAATTAGAGAAAAGCTTTAGCATCACCAGAAGCCGGCATGGCAGCATGAGGAGCTCCGAAAGTGGGACGGAGAGTATTGAGGAGCTTGAAATGTTGTTGGAAGCATACTTTGTCGTCATTGATAGCACCCTTAACAAGCTTACCTCAGTATGTTGAACTCACAACTTGTCTCTCAAATTCTTATGTTAGGAAATTTACCGACATTTTTCATTACTCATTTTATCGCAGCTGAAGGAATACATCGAGGACACCGAAGATTTCATCAATATTCAACTGGTACGTGTTGTTATTGGTTATGATTTTCATTAAAGATTTAACATAGTTGAAGCCGGGAAAAGGGTAAAAGGAAAAGTTTACGGCACTAGGGATAACCCTTAAGAGCTGCTCTTCGCGATTAATGGGATTGATCCTCTAGAGCTCTCAAAAAGAAGATTTAAAATGCGTCGAGTCCTAGCTCGTTTTCTCAGTTGCTCTACCTTTGTGTTTAAAGCTCTTATGTTTAATTAATGTTAACCTTCTTGCAACTGATCGTGCTCGGATTGTGAAAGTATTTTACACGAGAGGAGGAGCTCATTTGAGCTCTATGTTTGAAGCACACAAAATTCGCTCGTCTAAATTTTACGGTGATTTTATTTTTCAAATTTTTTGAAATTTCTCATGGCACGTTTATGTGAACTCCCTTACAAACCTTGGTGTTATATCCATGTCCAACTTAGATACGTGTCAAAGTGTCCAAATTGGCTATTTTACAAAAAAAATTTGCAATATTTTGAATTAAAATTTGAAGTGTCCAACTGTGATATTCATGTCCGAGTGTCGAGGGCTCGACACGGGTACATGCGTATTCCTGGGGTGGTGGTGGCCATGGTTGTGGTCTATTGTCAGCAGTCGGTAATTCATATCTTGATAAGAGATCATATACTGTAAGGTTTAACTAAACCACTGGAACTTTATATGCAGGATAACGTTCGAAACCAATTGATTCAGTTTGAGCTACTGCTAACAACGGCAACTTTCGTGGTTGCCATATTCGGAGTGGTAGCAGGAATATTTGGCATGAATTTCGAAATCGAGTTTTTCAATTACCCTAACGCGTTCCAATGGGTTCTCTACATTACGGGCATTATCGGTCTCTGTATATTTGGTGCATTTGTATTGTTCTTTAGGTACAAAAGGTTAATGCCATTATAAGTCTTTCTCATATGAGAAGATAGAAAAACACAATGTAATTTTCTATTTTTCATTTAGTTGCCATTATAATTCTTCATGATTGGTTCTCATCAAAAGTTCCTTCTTTAGGCCATATACAATTATATATTAATGTTATTATGATCTACCTATAAATTTTGTCCATTTTTGACTTATAAATAAGTCTTGGGCAATTTATTTTGTATATAACACTTCTTTTCTTTAAATTGTTGCTTATCTTCTAGTTGATTTGGTCATTTTGTTTTGATTTAAGTTGAGATTTTAGTTCATAGTCTTGATTTTGAAAGGATCCCAATTAGGATGGTTAAATTTATATATATAGTCTTGAAGTGACTAGTTAAAGTGATCGTTTATAATTTTAAAATAATATCTTAAAGTGATCAATAAAAGAAATAAGCTAATTGATTGAGTCTATTTCATAGTGAGATGATTTTACACTAGACTTGTTGTAAAAGTTATAAACTATTGTTTTGGGCCTAGGAACCTCTTTCTATTGGGCAAAGTCCATGAGCAATATAAAGCTCCAACCATCTAGAAATCAAAATCTTAACAATTATTGTTTTGAGAGTCTCTTTTTTAGTGATACGGTTTCAAAATAAAAAATCTTAACAAGTTGTGAAATCTTTATGCATTTTGGGTCTAGCCCATAGAGATAAACCTAAATTTCTTTTGATGATGTCATAAATTGACAATATGTATAAATACTCTTAAAATCAGCAAAATACGGTAAGCATAAGCAATAAACCTTAAAATAGAGCATTATGAATAATGACCATTAATTATATATACGAAACTGCTTTACTACAAGATATTTTCAATTATATATATTCTTCTGTCCCTTTAAATCAACCATTAAAAATAACAAAATATGAGAAGAAACGTCACTTGTAAGCAAATTCAAAAAAAAAAAAAATGACTATATTTGTTTGATATGATCATACTTCTATAACTTAGCATTTGAAAGCAAAGATTCCCAAGAAGAAAAAAGAATCTTCCTTTGAAGTTACATCCAATACAACCCCCTACACTTGGATGATTTATAAATATACAATTTTGGGTTTCTATAAAAAGCCATAAACGGTAGTTAACATATCATTTTCAATGATACTTCAAGAGGAGGGAACCACCAAATTAAGTAACGATATACTTGTACAATCAATTAATACTCTTGCTCCCTTTCTTCATGGCAACCATGACAGCAATTATTTGATATTAGAATTAATTCTTTTCACTGTCTATCTATCTTCTGAATCCTTTTAATTTTATCAGATGTCTCCGAAAAAACAATGTAACACTACTATCTTAACATAATGTAAACGTGAAATCAATGTGCGTGTCTAGTAATTTGGAGAGTTTTATTATATATTCTATTGAGAATTTGAGATTATTTTACGTGGTTTATCAAAATGTATTAACTATACCTATATTGCAGAGAAAGACCAATTTTTTTTTTATATTCTGGATAGTACATAGTGCAATAATTGTTAATATAATAGGTAAAATGCGGGGTTTTTTTTTAAATATCACGACTAGAACCTTACAAATAACTTATACGTTATTGATCTAGTTAAACTGATTTGATCAATTTCCCTCTCTCTCTTTCTGGTTGAGAATTCTTATTTATTTATATTTAAAAAAGTGTCATTGTAAATATGTACTTTTTTAAAGAAGTATTGCGAAGAAAATTAAATCGTCTCAATTAGAGTATGTATCACTTTTCCCCCTTAAAAACTAAAAATTATTAGTCGAGTTAAAAGAACCTAAATTCAAATCTCTACATTTTCCCAAACTCTTCTCTTTCCTCCACTAAAAAAAAGCGTTGTGAAAATGTCATCTCAAATACAAGTGTTATAGACGAGTGTTCCAATTGTGTTTAATTCATAGATTACATATCATTATTCATGTAATACAAACAATTGAGTAATTTTCATGTGTCATTCAACCAATTTGAGTCTCACTTTTTGACGATATGATAAACAAGTTTGAATTGGCAAGCATACGTGTATTGATAATTTTCAAATTAATTTCATTCATAGTCAAATAAATTTGTATTAGGCCCATCAATTTGTAAAAAGATATTTTTTTTAGCCAATAATGATTTTTTGAACCTGTACATCTATTTAATTTTACTATAATTTAAAACTCTAATTACCAATATCTGTATTAAAAATTGTATTTTTACGATAAAATAATGGTGTTTTGTTGTGAATATAGACGCACACAAATAAAGAAGATGAAAAAAAAGATTGGAAAACATATCCAATACAAGCACACACACAAACTATGCTAAGATAGCAAGAGCATAAGTGTTTGATGGGTACTTTTAAGGTACATTCCCCTAATCAAAAGATTCATATTAGTCAGTACTAATTCAACGATTACATCAAGTTTACATTCCCTTTGACTCACCTTTTATAGTTTGGTTTGCACTCCTAAAGAATTTTCCTCACAAAATACAAACGGCTTCTCTCTCAAGTCTCAAGGTTGCTTGCACTTAACGCACTTACTTTGACTTTTAAACCTTTTTTTTTATACCCAATCCTTAAATTTTCGCCACCCTTTTCATTTTATCGCCACCCCCTGAAAAAATTATGTTGCCCCTGGATTTTTAAAAAATTACGATTTTGCCATTGAACTTAAAATTTTCTATATATACCACAATCTCACTAAAATTTTTCTTACCACACTTTAAAACCAACTTACAAAAGCAAATTGTTGGAGAAAAAACTAAGTTCAATCCGCAAACAATTAATCGAGGTAATTTTTTTTTCGAATGTAATTAATTTAAATTTACAAATGAAAAAAAAATATATTTAAATTGAACCGCCTAGATCTGGGCGATTAAATTAAAATTTTTTTTTTCGTTTGTTTTTGCATAATTATTATAATTTTTAATTATATTATTATTATTATTATTATTATTATTATTATTATTATTAATTTTATTATTATTGTCATTATTGTTTTGATTGTTATTATTTTTATTATTAAATATATATTTATGTTTTGATTTTTAATTTATTAATGTAAATATGTTTGTTATAATTATTATTATTATTTTTATTTTTAATAACTTTTTTATATTATTTTTATTATTATTTTTATTATTGTTGGTTTTTTTTCAAATGTAAATTATTTAAATTTAAAAAAAATATTAAAATGAATAGCCCAGATCCTGGGCGATTCATTTTATTTATTTATTTTTTTTGTTCTTTTTGATAATAATTCTTATTTTTTTTTAATTTTATTATTGTTGTTATTATTATTATTATTATTATTATTATTATTATTATTATTATTATTATTATTATTACTGTTATTATTATTAATTGTTTTTATTATTTTTGTGATTTTTATTATTTTTATTATTAAATTATTATTTTTCTTTTAATTATTAATTTATTATTTTAAATATGTTTATTATAATTAATATTATTATTATTAATAAACTTTGTATGTTGTCTTAGAAAATTATTTTTATTATTGGTGTTTGGTTTTTTTTTCTTTTTTTTCCATTTTTTGTTTTTTAGAATAATTATTATTATTTTTATTTGTATTATTATTATTATTATTATTATTATTATTATTATTATTATTATTATTATTATTACTGTTATTCTAATTATTTTTACTATTATATTATTATTATAGTGGTTGTTATTATTATTATTGTTATTATATTATCCTTTAATTTTATTTATAATTATTTTTTTGTTATTACTGTTATGATTATTGTTATTATTTGTGTTATTGTTGTTATGATTATAATTAATGTTATTATTTTTGTTAATGTTGTTATTATTTTTATGATTATTGTCAATTTAGAAAATTAATATTGTTTTTTGTTCATGTGGTTAATGTAACGTAATGTTTGATTATGTTCATTTATTATTAATATTTAATGAAATTTTCAAAAATTGTAGTAAATGGCTGGTAATCAAGGAAAAGAAAAGGATTTTTTACACAATTGTTGAGAGGTAATAGTTCTAGGCCTACCTTACTCAGAGGGGACCCGCATGAGAGGGGGGTAACGGGTTCTGCTAGGAGGGCTAGGCAGGAAGAGGCTGCCAAACACAGTATTGCCCAAAGGTCGAGTGCACTAGACCTAATCCGAACCCCTCTTGATGACCAGTCTAGCAGCATCCAGAGTAGTTGCGGGGTTTCTAGTGATGATGATAATGATGCTGATGATGTTCAATACGAAGCTCCTGATTCTCGCCCATTGAACTGGACTGTTGTTCGGGGGCTCGATAGGAGATTCGCACGTGGCGGCCCTAGTTCTTCTGCCGCATCTGAGAGCGCAGGACGTAGTTTCGTCGATAATGAGCCGCCACGAGAGAGCAGGCCCTCACAGTCCGCTAACACGGACTGGTTAGTCACATCACCCCAGCCCGGAGGGCCGACAGATACGCGACTGATCCCTAGCTATGGCGGGCACATAACTAAACTTATTTTCGACGGCTCCGAGCGTACGCCTCCGATTCTGGATTTCCGTATTAGGAAGAGGCCGGTGGAGTCCATCATCCGACTGAGGGATATGTCCGATGTGCTAAACGATGTTCTACCTGCCACTTCCCTCGACCGACTACTGGACATTATGCACCAGCACATCGATTGTGCTTTGATATCGGCGTTCGTGGAGAGGTGACAGCCGAATACGAACACCTTCCACATGCCATTGGGGAAATGACGATTATGTTGCACGACGTGCAACGCATACTGGGCATTTCTATTGAAGGCTCTCTGCCGGCTGAGCCTTCTTAGGCGGAGTGGCAGTTTGGTATCACCAATCTACCCTGTCTGAATATTTGGCCTTGTTGATTTTTTTCCCGCCACACAACTTGTCCACCATGTTCTCAACGTCGTTGGCAATATGCCAGATGCATAACAAATGTCGCACATCTACATTAAACAAAACATTGAACGTAATTAAGACATATTCAATAGATACAACGACATTATTAATCAAGAAAAACTTTTTACCTGGAAAGAGTTTACAAATAGCTGCAGATAAACCTTCGTCTCGATCGGTTACAATGGCGCTAGGAGTCTGAGCAGTGCCAAAATTATCTCTCAATCCCTGCAACACCCACGAATACGACACAGCCGCCTCATCTCGAATCAAACAAAACGCAACCAAGAAGTTGTGATTGGTTGGCGTCATTCCGATCATTTCACATAGTGGCCGCACTTTTGTTTGTTCGTTTTGTACGTTGTATCTATCAGCACAACATACGGCCATGTACGCATCATTTGGATAGAGGTAGGATTTGCAATTAATAGTTTGCTCAATTGCCCTTCGCTATCCAAGTCTGTCCAGACCACGTAATTAAGTTCTATGGCCATATGAAGACAGTGTTGAAGGGGGTCCTACCCTCCATCTCTTCTCTCCTTATTGATTGCCTAATATTATATATCTGATTCATACTAGCATAAAAACCAGGAAAATTATCTCTAATAGAATTCATAATAAAGGCCGGTTGCATTCCGATTGCACTAAGTTGTCGTATGGTTATGTTTTTTCCTTTTTCACCAGGACACACCCTTACCGTCCAAGGTCTTTCTCCTGGTTTACGACTACTTCCTACAATCAAAAATTTACACCCGCAACTTCTACTTTTAGAACCAGGTCGAGCAGTATTATCTAAATTATGTACATCACCCCTAACATTACCATAGCTGTGACATCTTAAATAGACACTAACTCTAGAACGTCCTTCTTTCTTTTTATAAGAAGCACGTGTAAATTGAAAACCAATTGTTATTGCTATCGCATCGACCCAACTATGTAACTCATCTATGGAAATAAATTTCTTATCCGTAACAAAGCTACCGGAGTAATCTACGTTGTCTCCAAAGTTTTCAAACTCCTGCAAATTTGAAATAAAAATAATATAAATTAATTACATTAATGACGAAAATTTAAATAATAATTATAAAAAAAAATTAATAAAAATACTAATACTAAAAAAAGAATTAATAAAAATAATAATAATAATAATAATAATAATAATAATAATAATAATAATAATAATAATAATGACAACAACAACAATAATAATAATAATAATAATAATAAGAATAATAAAAAAATTACGAAAAGTAAAATTAACAACAACAACAACAACAACAACAATAACAACAACAACAACAACAACAACAACAGCAACAATAATAATAATAATAATAATAATAATAATAAATTACGTAAATGAATAAAAAAATAATTAAAAAAAATTAAATCGCACAAAACTGGGCGATTGAACCATGGTTCAGTCGCACAAAACTGGCCAACTGGACCATGGTTCAGTCACACAATTTTGTGCGATTTAATTTTTTCTTTTTTTTTAATTTCCAACGATTCAAATCGAAAAATTTACGTACCACATCCGATTCATAGTTGCTTTCGTTAGCCATAGTTAACCGATTACAGGTAACAGCTTGTTTAAGAGTTTTTAGAGAGATAGTACCGTGTTTGAATTCGTACTTCATACGCGTCTGAGAATTCGATATACATAGACAAATCTTCCAGATTAAAGTGTTAATAGTGTTATTAAGTGTGATTTACATGTATTAATTAAGTTTTAAGTCCAGTGGCAACTTTGTAATTTTTTAAACTTTAGGGGCAAATACGTAATTTCAGAGGGTGACGATAAAATGAAAAGGGGTGGCGAAATTTAGTAACTCCCTTTTTTATAAGCCTACAAGGTCAAAGAAGTCCAACTTAGGGCTCTTCAAAAGCTTTACACATGCAAACATAAACATCAAGGTTCTAAGAGTTCTAATTGACTGAGGAACCCACCTGCTCAATCGAGAGTAGAACATCATAAAACCATTTGCCTCATGATGTTACTTGGATCGATCGAGCAACTTATGGCTCGATCGAGCAGCACTGCTTCTTTACTTTTTCACTCTTCTTCACATATAACCCTTGGCTTATTATGTGAGCCATAGTTTGTTCAAAAATGCACATCATCAACTCAAGTCATTGCTTGCCCTACCGAAGGCTCAAACACATCATCTTTCAATCAATTATATTTGATTTTTAATTTCAACATATATATTTGATGATTACAAAATCAAGTACGTATGCGTATTCATAGTGGTAATGAATATTATGATATATGTAACTCCAAGGATCACATATATAGGCATTAATTATAATATATGAAGTGATGTAAAATTATTTAACATTTCTATTTATATCTTCTTATACATAACTATTAAATCGTTTTCCTTAATAGTAATAAAATGACCTACCAAATTTATTATAGTTAAGCTCGACGTTACTTAGATAGAAAACGATAACATAGAAAAAGATACACAATATTTCATTGACGCAACGTTATTAAATGACTTAGACATCGAATGGATGTATTCGACCTTAATCTTATTATACACTTGTTACTGATATAAAAAGAATATTCAAGATTATTTTCAATTGACGATCCTAAATAATAAATATGATCTGCAACTATAAAAAAATAAGATATACAAATCATTTAAATCATGACTTGATTGCCTGAAAATTGAAATGAATGTCATCAGGATGTGCATTCTAACATATAGGAGGTGGGGAGAAGGAATCTTGAACAATAAGATTTAATGTCTGCAGCAGAAAGTGACCCAGCAATGTTGCTTTTTTTAATATTCACATGTTCGAAAATTTATATGTAATCACCAATAAATGTTATTCACGCCCATCATGGTCTATTAATAAATTTGGTATTAAAGTTTATTGCACAAATGTCAAAAAATAGGATAATGATATTATTTCTATCAAATAATGGATTGAAGGTGATTTCACTATAATGTAGTATTAATTTAAGATATTGTAACTTTTGTATGAACTAATTAAGTTTTAAAAAATAAATATTTTATTATTTGAAGTGTTAATTTTAACATTTTAATTATAAATATTTTAAACAATCAAATAAGTATTCTTCGAAACAAAATTCATAAAAGTATTCAAAGCATAAAAAAATGTTAATATTTTAATTAATTAAATTAGCTATTTAGCACAATTTGAGATTATTTCACAAGCAAAACTCTCATAAAAAAGAATTTGTGTTAAGAATAGTATCCTCTTTGTTAAAATAAAATGAATAGCACTGTACTTAATTACTTATTATCAAATCCCACTCTTATTCACTAAAATCTAGGATTAACATATTCTATTTATTTGGTTAGAATAATAATAATAATAATAATAATAATAATAATAATAATAATAATAATAATAATAATAATAATAATAATAATAATAATAAAAGCAATAATATAATGAAAAATCTATAATAATCCAAAATTTTTTCCAACATCTTAGAATAATAATAGTATTGAATAACTCAATATAATCCATACTATTAGCGTTAGGGTAACATTCTCTTAATTAATAATGCATATTTTTGTTTTCTTCTCAAAATAATCTTGTTTTTTTTATTAATAAAATAAATATTTAAAAAAGTTACTATTTTAGTATGTATTATATCGAGTTAACAATTGGGGTTTCTTGAGATGATGGACAAAAAATTAAATTATTTATTTTTAAATCAATTTTCCTTATATTTATAATAACAATTAATAAACTAGTTAACTCCATTCAATAAAAAAATAAATAAAAGGAGAAAAATCTTACCAAACTAGAATTAAGTAAATGGAGGATAAAACCTGAAACAAGATCAAATAATGAAGCTTGAGAGTATCAATGAATTACCCTAATTGAGAAAGGATTGGTATTGAGGAAGCAAGACTTGTTTAGTAGGTCAAGATGGGCATGATGGTGAAGAGGGGCACATGAAAGGACTAACTCACCAATTTCTTAAAGATACTTCTATATGAAGAAGAAAGTTAACGTATGAAATATATTTTTCGATGTCTATATCTATATTTTATATCGGCAAATATATTAAACACATAATTTTATGTATTTGTGTATATTTTTATAAAAGATTTTGCATGAGTTAGTAATGCACGTGCCCTGCTTCTCCATCTTGCTCAACATCTCGACCTTTGTATTCCACTTCATTAGCTTTTATTGGCGTTAACTTCTTATCTCTTTTGATAAAAATATGATTTGTTGTTATTTAATTTTTTCAAAACTCTGATCATAACTTTTATGATCAGTATATAGTCTTCTTTTAAGACTCTAACAAGTATATAGAGAGAATGAGATTAGTATTAATAGAGAGATTGAGAATTTGGGACATTAATTTTGATATTTGGTTGGTTAAGTGAAGGAATTTGTTTGTTTGAATGTGAGTTGTTTAGTGTAAAAGGAAGAACAAAGAGAAAAGGGGAAAATGGATTTGAAAAGCTTATTTGGCTAAGTGGGGTATTTTCATATATATGAATTAAATATCACCTCCCCCATTTATGGGTTTTTTCTTTAAAATACAAAAAAAAAAAAAAAAAAAATCCACCCCACCAAACATCTTGTTAAAACTCAATTTCACACAACTAGCAAGGTCCCATCATCTAAGTAGAAGTAGGAGGATGATCAATTACTATTGACTAGTGTAGTTTAGAAGTCTAAAGAATTGTGTAAAGTATATGCTCTTCCATCAATCTGATTTTGCTCCATTTATTGCTAAGTAATATCTTCTATTCAGCCTAATTGTCTTTTTTTAGCACTATTCACTTATCACTCTTAATTTGTATTTTACTCATAATCTATAAGTTAAAACATAGTCATGTGCGATTTTGTTTGATTCATCTCAATACAAGGATTATTAATATCAACTTTTTATAATTTTTAATTAAGAATAATTTGAGATATTAAGAGTTAAAATATTGCCTCGACAAGTGTGAAAAGTCAAATGGAACAGTTGGGCTGAATAGGAGGGAGTATTAAATTAGTAATTTTATCATTGAAATATATTTATTTTAAAAAATCCTTTTCATGTTTTTCAATCTCAAATTTAACCATATTATAAATTTTAACAAATATTACAAGCTATTCGAAGATAATGTTGTTGTGTACATGTATTAATTGCATGAAATTTTTGTATATATATATATGTAAACCGTACAAAATGTCAACTTGAAGGCTTTATTGGATAAAATGACATCATTTTTCAACAATTTTTCACATTTTAAACTTTTTAAATTTTTGCCTATAGCTTATTTTTCTAGGTGAAATGGTTATCCATTAAAGTGCATGATAGAAGTATTAGCTAAGACATGATAGTATTAATGTTTTTGGATCCTATATTTGTCTTTAATTAATTTCATGGATATATTTTTATCAAAACATCAAATTAAAGTGAACATGAGATTATGAGAGGGTGCTTCTAAATTTTTTGCATTATTAGGTTTTAGGGGTAGTACAATATGTCAATATGTGGACTAACCTTAGATGCTGAAGTACTACCAAACTAATTAATGGTAGCCATTTGCTACTATTTGTTAGATTTGTTCATTTGTGGGAAAATGATGATAGAAGATAAAAAGTTGAAGTTTGTGAATTTAAAAAGAGAAAGAAAAAAAATAAAGATAACAATGAATAAACTAATTTATATATTGACTGTAGATGATAATAATAAATGAAAAAAGAGAATTCACGTGGAATGGTGGATGAGATTCAAATCCGTTATCGATCATGTTAGTTTTCTAATATCATGTACTAAAGAAATCAATTTAATTAAAACCTAAATCTAATAATTTAAGCACCGTTATATGTTTTATGCTCTATCATTTAACAACCGAAAAATTTTAATCTTTTGCTTACATTAAATATTTTTGGAAGATTATAAAATGTTGAAAGTGATACCACTATTGGCTCCCTTCTAACAAGCAATATTCTTCCATAGGTTGCTTGCTTGCCACAGAACATGCGAATATGATGTCATAATCAGTCTAAGGTATTGTCCTATTTCTATATCCCATTATGAATTTTAAGCGTAGTATGTTACAAATTTTTGATTTGGACAACTCTTATAAAATGTTCACTCTATTGAATTTGTAAGTTACAAAGTTGAATGTATTTTAACTAGAAGCTAATCAAGTAATTCAAATTCAAGTACTGAAAATGTCTTTTTGTGTGTGGTTAAAGGACTAAACCCTTAAGCACTAGAAGCTCTCGGTTATTTTGGTGGTATTATCCTTAACGTTCTCGATCAAAACTTAATAGTAAAGCCAGTATAATTATTTAGGATTTCGATGTTTAGGGTTTTGAAGCTGAGCTAACAAATTTCATTCATTTTTCTTTTTTTAATTTAATTTAATCATGGGTCAAGGTCGAAAATAATTAATAAGGTAAAAATTTGTCGTCTTTCTTGCAAGGTCATGAAAGATGAGGCCAATTTTAAGTTGTAAACTTAATTTTTGTTTACTTATTTATTTATTTTTAGGTGGAGCGAAATTGCTAGTGAACAACTTTTCTTAGTAGACTTCCATATAATTGTCAATCAAGGGATTATGAAAAACTATTCCAAATTCTTAGTAGCAAACTTTTTTTTATGTCCAACTAATTAATTAAGTATGAGGGAGACAAAGAGTGGGATACAAAATGTAGTGAAAGCCCTTTTGATGACCTTTTCCTTGAGTTATGTAAATTTTGTCTTTCTTGATGTCTCAGTACTTCATCGATTCATCCCCATATTATTTAAAACTTGCTTGTTTGTAATTTACAACGTTATTATTCATAATAACAATATTTTATCAGTAAAATATTATTATTATTAGTAATTTCAAATAACATAA
This sequence comes from Amaranthus tricolor, assembly GCF_026212465.1. Lineage (NCBI taxonomy): Eukaryota > Viridiplantae > Streptophyta > Magnoliopsida > Caryophyllales > Amaranthaceae > Amaranthus > Amaranthus tricolor. The sequence continues at coordinate 26,555,960 of NC_080057.1, read as the reverse complement.
GTATCATTCAATTAAGGAAGCATTTTAAGTGGCGTCATGCATCTAGATATTGCACGATGATTAAACAATCCTAAGAAAAATACTTGATTTGAGATTCGTATAATAGTAAAAAAATTATGTTGTTGACTTGAGACTCTGAAACCATCCGAATGAATCAAATTAAACGAGATCAAATTGAGAATTGACTATGTGAAAAATTTAATTAAGAACTTAATCCCTAATTTGTAATTTAATCAAGTTGAAAATATGCAAGTCAAGATGTTCTTGTATGTTTTTGTAGGACAATTAATTAAGAACTTAATCCCTCGATTTGTAATTTAATCAGAAATTAAGTGCTAGTAGAAGCCTGTCTTTGCTATCTTGCCAAGCTATGCAGTATGATCGTTTGAGAAGATGGTTGTTCCTGTAAAATGCAACAAGGGGTTACTAGGGTCCGGAATGTTTTTCAAGGACCCACTCCGACGCCCAAATCAGTAACAGTCTGAGACAGATTGCCTAATAGGTCCTTCTAGAAGCCCTGTGGCTACAAGGTGGATTATTACTTAGGACTTATTTTGACGTGAGGTCTTTTGTGATTAATATTTGGCAAATGTACTTTTGAAGATTATTTATGTCAATAGTAATTACCCTCTTTAATTTATGATTGTGCAATTATAATGCTTCTCTAAAAAAAATCAATGTGAGTTATTGAAAATCAGATGTAATAACTCCTTCACAATAAATTACTTGGAGTTCTTTGTTTCTCTCCTAGTAGTAGTTGTTACTTAAAAATTAATTACCTTACTAATGAGCTCCTTGATGTGTATTTATAGTCTATATTCGTGCATGTAGAACATTCCTCTGTTATTTTAACAATCCCCAAAATTCTTTTGCATGTCACTGTAGTTGTCTTGGACGTGTCAAGTTCCACTTTACTTTGGTGATTTTTCCTTTATTTTTCAAGGCGCTCTTTGCTTCTCCTATTAACACATGTCCCACTAACTTATAATGATCTTCTATAATTAACAAGTGTCTTTCAACCGCACATGACCTTCCCATGTACTAATATTACTGATATATGTTCAATGCTCCTTCAATACTCCCAGATAAATGTTGCCAGATCACTCTCTAAACTTACTAATTCCTTCCAGATTAGTATTAAATTAATCCTTTCAGATAACTTTCTGTCATAATTACTTTTGACTAATATTTTACATATACAGAACCGTAAGTGACACAATTTCTTACACTTGAAAAGGTTTTATGACCTTTAGCTTGGCCACCTCCCTAGTCAAATAGTTGGCAAAAACCCTAATTATTCTATGATACTAATCAAATAGGAGTATTAATTAATGACTAATTAGTCATAACATTTATATCATTAATTGTTATTACTAGTTTATATAATTTTATATATTACATGATAGATTGATGAAAGAAAAAATAATAAATAAAAGGACAACGAAAATCGAATACAGATCTTACTTAAAAAATAATATATACTCTGTCTTCAGAAAAAAAAAATTTGTTAATTAATTAGAAAATTTGTTGTTAGATAACCATGAAATCAAATCATGATTAGTAATAATTCTAAAAGTCAAATCAACAGAAGAAAGTTTTGTACATTTTGTGTTTGATGATAGGATCAATAGCCATTTGTCATTAATTTCAAATTTATCACTAATAAATTACTCATAAAATTAACCCACCAACTAAAATCAAAAAAAGTTAGGATAAACTCCTCCAATAAAGATTTTATAAGTGTAATTTGAGGAAAAAAATAAAGGTCATTATTTAGTGGTGTCATTTCGAAGTAGACCTGAGTAACTTTTATCTTATCACAAAGTATCTTTTGAATGCAAAAAAATTGAGATAGATAACTTCCTAATTATAATTAATTAATTAATTAGCATATCAAATTAGTGTACCGTCAATTAATCAACTCAACTAAAAGTTTAAGTTTATGGGTAAAGTTTTAGAATTTGTTTGGACTAAAAGTGTGAATGCAACACATTTAAATAACAGGAAAACTAAGTTATTTGGACTAAAAATATGGATGCAGCGCATGCTCTTCTCATACATGGTGCAAAATATTCCACATGAAAATTAACATGAGGGGAGAGGTGTGTTTGCAATTTTAATCATCACCTTTTTGTCACATTGGCTTTTGATATCATGTAAAACTCTAACTCAACCAAACAGTTTAAACTCATATTTAAAGCCTCCAAATATGTTTTATTATATATTGTATCATTTACCACTAATCTTTAATGCATATTAAGTGTAGTGTTCATTATTCAGCGTATGTGATTTAAGTAGGTATTAGTTGTTTAATGAGGTTAAAATACTACCTTTTGCGCATCGATACGTTCTCATGAACTGTCCAGAGCTTGCACCATTTGTTAATTGATTCATTACTGAACTCTGTCCAAAATACTAGTCAATGCCACGTGAACAATTTGATGCTATGATTGAGGAAGAATTTCCCAAATTCCTTCAATTATATGTAAGTTTGTAAGTTACGTCGTATCTTATTATTTAATCAGTTTAACTTTGCTATACAATAATTAAATCAATTTTTTTCTTAATCAGGCCAAAGCGGGGCGTTTACATAACTATCCTAACGGTGACATATTGAAGGACGTGGCAGAAGGACCGTTGAAATATGTGCATAGTTACAATATTTGCTATGCTACCGGGAATAAGTTTCATAGTGCTGCACACACAACACGCAAAGCAGCAAACAGTTGGCAACTTATTAGCGACACATAATTTTAGTCGCCATTCACCATAAGTTAACGATCCATTTATTCTAGTCGTCAGTGGCGACTTTATGGCGACCCAATTTCTTTTAGCGACTAAGAGTTTTTGTCCCCATTTAGTCGCCAACTCCTATTTCCTTACCAATTGACAACTCAAAGGTTAGTCGTCATTTTTATTTTTTTTGTAGTGACGTTGTTGTATAATTATGAGAGATTACTCGTTAAAATAATAAGAATATAGACGAATATAAGAGAAAGCAATTCAATTTACAACAATACTTTCACAAATCTAAAGATGTTTGATTTATAATCTAAAGAAAATAAAAAAAAATGACAATAATTTGCATCTAGCTAAGGCTTAAGATGGGATAAATACATACAAAATTCCCCGGTCTCCTCCAAGACAAAAATTGGTGCCTGGTTAAATAATTCATGCACTATAAATTGTTTGTTGCATCTAAATGAAATTTTATATCATTATGTACTTAAATAATAATTATATATAAATTAATGGTGTGCTCATTGATTAGCCTGTAAAGGGTTGTAGATTGCAACAAAAGGTGTTCCAAAGACAGTGGAAGGTTAATTATCAAGCATTGTTTAGTGGAATTTTGATATATTTTTAAAAGTTAAACATAGGTTTTGATGTAATTAAGTAGATGATCATTTGTTTAAACACAAGGGTTTTAATTGCTTAAATGACTAAATAATTAATAAATCATGATAAGAGACTGTTAGTTTGAAAGCAAAATACGACTAAATAAATAATGATAAATTTGCTACCAAGGTTTAATGCAGGATTATTGAGTATAACCACTGATACCCGATCCTTGGAGATTTCGTACACAAACGTAAAAAATATAGATAGGGAAAAACAAACGATAATTGTTTAGCTAATATAAATGTTTTTTTGGTACATTGTGTCATTATTGTTTTTTATTCAAATTTAGTGTGCATACAATAATATATAATACCATGCACCTACTAATAAAAAAGAGGGGAAAACTCCACTTGACAATTGACATGATAGGTTGTAGGGTGGCAAACAAAGGGGCACCAATCTTTCTCATCTAAGCTGTTACTGTTAATACTGACTTGAATGCACCTAATAAATTCTATATATAAATATGAATGCATAAAAGTGAAATCTTTAGGGTAATTTAGTGTGCGTCTTAATTTGTATGATGAATGTGAAATTTAAGTGGGTGTTAAATGCATGAAGTTATGAAACATTTAATAAGAGACTTAAACATGGGTGTAATAAAGATAAATTATTGCATGATGAATGATAGTTAATGAGAAGATTAAAAAGTGAAGATTCTTGTACGAGGCATCCCAAGTAATGAAACATTGCCTTGATCGAGCATTGGATTCGGTTTTCGACTCTTGATGTTCCTTGAAGTTGTTTATTGTGCATTAATCCTTAGCCTTAATTATGTAATACTCATTAATGTACAAACCTCTATAAATAGAGGTCTCATATGCCATTGTAACACATCCACAAAAATACCCCAAGCCTAAACACTAGCCTAAATCTCTTCTCAATTGTAATTCTCCATATTTGAGAGTTCTTTGAACTCCTTTGATAATATAAGAGATACTACACACCGGAGGATGTAGCCTTAATTGGGTGAACCTCGTTAAATCTTTGTGTCATTTTTCTTGCATTATTATCTCCTACAAACATTGTTTTCATTGAAAGTGTAATTTGTTCATTACAAAACTTCATACACTCGATCTTGGTAATATTAGAAATTGAAACACGTCGTTTGATCTCTAATGTAGCGTCGTTTTTATAAGCCTTATAATACATATACATTTAGAGTAGGAGATAATTCTTATTTCATCATCATATTCAATATATCTCAATTGGTCATTTACAGATACTATAATTAAGGTCTAATAAAGTATAGATGATACTCTTATCAAAAGGAACAACTAATATTACGGTTAGTGAATATCTCAACTTGACAGTGACCTACAAATAAAAATAAATACTTAATATCGGCCATATAGGCTAGACACAAACACGATCAAGCAAAGCATATAATGACTGAGTCAAATTTAAAGGTCCTTATTGTAGTCCCCTACGTTGTACTCTTAGCTCTTCCTTCCATAAGCCTAGAGTGCTAACAAGTGGTCATGCCATTGCCTAATAGCCATGTGAATTCAAGCAAATTTGATGTTTAGTTGGCCATTTATCTTTCTTTCCAAACGTCTCATTATTTTTGGCATGTGTTTCGGTAATGAAACGAGGAAGTGCAAAAGACACTTAAAATAGCTTAATGGGAAGCGTTATAGAGATCAATCGTCCGCAACCTGAGAACGTGAAGTAGTCCTTCCACCAATGTGATCTAAACTCCTACACCACCACACATTAGTCTTGTCCGGGGTGATCTCCCGAAAAAGCCCTTCGACGCCCAAGTCAAATTGGTGATGAGATCAATGAACGAATAATATCAATTGGAATGTAAGATAAATTAATGGAGGAGTTAGAGAATTGTATTTAAGTTTTTGTGGAGAGTAATAATTTGGGCAGAGTTTTTAGTTATGGAATCATCATGATCTGAGATGGTGTTGGTGGATTTTATTTATAAGAATTAGAGAAAGTTATTCTGGAGAAGGGAGGACATTACGGATATTCGGGAGAGTGGTGATAAATGATGGGCAGTTATTTTAGGGTTATGAAAGTTATATGCTTGGCAACCAAGCGAGGTGGTTAAAAAGTTCAAAAAAAGCCCCTTAACCTAGAATCAAGATCAACCAAAAATCAAAGAATATAAAAGTAATATAACATTAATAATTAAATAAATAAATGAGTGAGAAAATACTACCATAACAGTATGGTTTCACAAAAGACAAAGGTGTAAGGGTATGGTGTAAAGGGTATGGTATATTGGCATGTACCATCTAGAAAAAGATAAACAATTGAAGTTTTTAAATATTTATGTGTATTTATACTTTTAGCAAATAAATAAAATAAAATATAAATGTCTAGATGAGATGAGAAAAAAATATATTAAAAATTAATTGATATTAAAAATATATTAAATTAACTGAAATTGACTAAAGTAAAAAAATTGTAGTAAACTTATTGCAACTGAATTAAAGAGTATATATCTAGTGTTCTATGCTAATTAATCAACATGGACATTATTGAACTTGCAAATTCGATGACATACAATACCTCTTTATGATCTAATTAATTTACGATAAATTATAATGAATAATACAATTTTTTGCTAATTTCCCTATAATAATATCAACTATTGATTAACCATGAATAATTCCAATTTAAAGGGGTGTTTTTCTTAGAAAATCCCTTACATATAAAAAATTAAACTATAGGTGATTATAAGACAAAAAAATTGGTAAATTAATTAATAAACTAAAGTTGGTATTATTCTAGGAAAATACCCCCTAACTTTTAGAAAAATCCCTAAAATTGGTATTGTAATAAACTAAAGTTGGTATTATTTATGGTTAATCAATAGTTGGTATTAATGTAGGAAAATTAACAAAAGATTGCATTATTCACGGTAATTTTTAGATTAATAATCTATATATTGGCATGAAAAATGATACTATTTATTTAGAATCGTCGTTAACTTTTAGGTTTCACGGATTGTTGTATAAGATAGTCTCACTGAGAGACGTGCTTTATACATGGGTTAAATAGCTCATCTCGTACATAAAACTTCCTCCGTTCCATAATACTTACTATATTTTCCGTTTTTGACAATTTCATATTACTTGCTATATTTCCATTTTTAGTTATAAAACAATCATATAAATATCTACTTTACCTCTATTTTTATCCTGCTCTATACCTCATTAACTTTTTCCCTCTTCAATTAAGAATTAAAATGGAAGGTATAATTATAGTTTATATAATGTAGCAACAAAAACATAACAGAGGAAGTATGAGAATATAGGCTTATTGTTTGAGATCGTTTCACTCGAAAGACGGTCTCTCACAAGAGCTACTCTCTCAAAGAGACGACCTCAAAACAAGAAGCCCATAATTTTATTTTCTCTTTAATTTGTATTAATTGGGCTATGTAGCTCATATATCTAGTACGCCTTTCGGAGAGACTGTCTCTCACAATGATTTGTAGTTTTTTATTAAGACCGATAGGATGATTTAATATGGAATGCTCCAGTTCTAAATTATTTAAAAAAGTAAAAATCAGTTTTAGAAAGGTAGTTTTAAATTATTTTTTAATATAATGAGCCCATCATACAACACTTGCTAAAAAATCACAAGAGTTGTCATATCAAACGTTAACATTGAAGAGCCATATCTAGAAGCCCACCTAAAATATTACTTGGGCTTTATGTTGACCAATATGTATATTTCGGAAAATTTGAAACCATTAAGCGAAAAATTAAAAAAAAATAATCAAATAATTTAAGTTTTAAAAATATTTAAAAAGTAAGCGTGAAATCTCCAAATTTGAGGTTTGGAGCTGTTCACAGTTAACTGCAAACAAATATTTAATATTTTTTTTCCTTAATTTTTGAGTTGTTATTTGTTGTATTTGCATTAGAGACATTAGAATAAGTAATTACAAGTCAATGTATATTTCAGGCGGCATTATTCATCGCCAAAACTCCGATCACTCGTAAGTAAAAGCTTGGAGGCTATGATAAAGTAATTAAACATATATATACAACAAAATATATACAAATGTTTGAAATATACCAACTCAATAATATATATATATATATATATATATATATATATATATATATATATATATATATATATATATATATATATATATATATTTATATATATATATATTTATATATATATATATATATATATATATATATATATATATATATATATATATATATACATAGTCGATCCAAATACACAAAAGTTAAACGTTAACGCTCACGATCCTCATCTACCTTATCCAATTGAGTTGGTCTCCTACGCCTCCTACGATAGTAAGAAGCGTTCGAGTGTCGCTCTGGCAGTGAAGGGGACTGGTACTGTTATGGCCCAGCCTGCGAGGTCCCTGCAACGTCAACGGGGTATGAATGGTCCATCTCCTCCAAATGATAGTCATAAGCATGAGATGAGACGTGCGCATGGGCGATAGTCGGTGAGGACTCTGCAGCGACTTCCGGTATGAAGTGTTGGAACTGCGAGCCGACGATCCAAATACACAAAAGTTAAACGTTAACGCTCACGACCCTCATCTACCTTATCCAACTGAGTTGGTCTCCTACGCCTCCTACGATAGTAAGAGGCGTTCGAGTGTCGCTCTGGCAGTGGAGGGGACTATACTGTGATGGCCCAGCCTGTGAGGTCCCTGCAACGTGAACCGGGTATGAATGGTCCATCTCCTCCAAATGATAGTAATAAGCAGGAGATGAGACGTGCGTATGGGCGGTAGTCGGTGAGGACTCTACAGCGACTTCCGGTATGAAGTGCTAGACCTGCGAGCCGACGATCCAAATACACAAAAGTTAAACGTTAACGCTCACGACCCTCATCTACCTTATCCAACTGAGTTGGTCTCCTACGCCTTCTACGATAGTAAGAGGCGTTCGGGTGTCGCTCTGGTAGTGGAGGGGACTGATACTGTGATGGTTGTGATGGCCCAGCCTGTGAGGTCCCTGCAACGTCTACGGGGTATGAATGGTCCATCTCCTCCAAATGATACTCATAAGCAGAAGATGAGACGTGCGTATGGGCGGTAGTCGGTGAGGACTCTGTAGCGACTTTCGGTATGAAGTGCTGGAACTGCGAGCCGACGAGAATGCCATGCGCAATCTCCCTCACCGGCTCCTCGTGGCTGTACCGCATCACTACTACTGCACCTTGTGCCTGCAAATAATATTTAGTTAATGTAACATTATATTATTTAATCGGCAACTTAATCATATAAATGCAAATGAAGACTTACAAATTGGGTCATCGTAGGCGCAGCAGGTGCGTAATGTGTTGCTGCGAAGATGGCACGTGGTGTTATCCATAGGCGCGTGATGGAGAGGAACCATGGCATGTAGTCTGGTGTAGCAGGTGCGCCATGAACATCGCGCACCTTGTGCCAGCCGCTCCAGTCTACCATCCCAACGAGGGATGTGACGCCAGTTGATGTCCATCCAGTTTGCCGCACCCTGATTTTTGCGCGAAATCTGGTGCAGCTGAGGTTCAGTGTCACAAGGCGGTGGAATGACCTGTACCGACCCATATTGGCGCAGTACGTGCTCTGGTAGATGTACTTCGACAATGTTGAAGCATATGAGTGGCACAGAAGCCCTCCACGCACCTGAATGAATCCCCGAGTGTTCGGATACAGCTGCATAGGCTTCCGCAGGGTATGGGTCCCACAAAAACTAAAATACATGTTATGAAAATGTAAGTGATATGTTAATTAAATTGTACTAATGTTAATGAGTACTGAAATATTTACCTAGTTGAGTCATAGCAGGTCTAACTGATCTCGAATTTCGGTCTCAAACGTGTAGACTCGGACCCAAACCCTATGGTCATGGATCCACATCCGACCAGAATCCATATGGTCCAAAAATAAGTGGACCCAGACTCTTAAAATAAGGATCTGAACCCTTAAAATTCAAGACCCATGCCCATCCCTAGTCAAACTATATTCGAATTCCTACCCTAAGCCGTAGGGAATAAGAAACAAATGGTCAAAAACTCACTTTTAATTGCACAAGAATTCTCATTAAAACGCCCATGTTTATTAGGATATAAATCAATTCAAAAAGTAAATTATAAAATACTTTAAATTATGAACCCTACGAACATTACATATATCACTTGATAGCTATAAATTTTAAAATCATAACTAATAAACTTATAACAATATATTCCTTGAGTCTAACCAGAGTTTGCCGTTTGATCAATTATTAATTAGTGAAAACCTTGACTAGGTCTAATTCTATTATATTTTTTGAAAGAAATAGATTAGTTAAAAATTCTCTGTAGTACTATTCTCGCGTAAATATTTTCCAATTTCTATAATAAATAAAGAATTTTAATAATCGCCTAAAAATAACTAATTAGAAAAAAAAATGATTTTCTTTATAATTTAATATTTATAAAATTTCGTATTAATTGTCATGTTGAGAGGAAAAGTTGATTTTATATTTATTTAAATTTTGTTTGAATTTTAATAAACAGCCGTTTGAAGAATTAGTTATTAATGATTTTCTTAATAATTAATTAGAAAGAAAATTTCCTCAAGCATATTAGTTGAGCTATCTTTCTGCCGCAAAATTAGGGTCCGTTATGGCCATATTTAAATTTTAGCATTATAAGATTTTTATTGTATTTAAATTAGTTATTTATATTTAAAATTAAAATTTAGCTTTATAAAAACATTAATTCTATATAAACCAATCCCCAAATTAAAAACATTATACAAAAGTTTTCTACGTATAATTAAATCTTCTCCATAATCAAAATATTTTAAAATTTTCCCTAAATTTCATAAATCATGTGTAGAAGTGTTGGTAATAACGAAGTGAATGCAATCCCAGACGAGCATGATGTCGAGAATCAAGTGACTGTTGAAGAGAATGTTGTTATTGGTTGGCCCGTTGCATGGTTCTTTCCGAATTATCAAACCAATCATCGTCAATTTCATGCAACAACTAATACGAATAACGACGACAACAACAATAACAACGATCCTAACAACAACAACGACAATGATAACGACGAGTACAGTTGTTGGGATTCATGCTGTTATAAAAGCGATAGAGTTTTATTGTGTTATATTTTTTTAATACTTCTTTTAATAGTTGGTTTGCTTTATCTTTCTATTCGATTTAATTGGTAGATAAGTTAGTTTAACGGAAATAATAAGTTTCTAAAAATATCATTGTATGTTTTATTCATAATAGAGAATTTAATAATTTTCTAGAAAGTTTTTTTCTTTTGACAGATGAGAAATATATTATTGCCTTGAATATATCATTAATCATTAATAATCCAAAAGTAGAATGATGGCTTCTCGATCTTTTAATTTGTTTTAGAGGAGAATAATGTCTCTGGGTTTTATGTCGGTTTCGTTGTTTAATATTATATTGTTTATTTTCCAAAAAAAAAAATCAACAAGTTATATATTGAGACTATGAGACTTTCTTATACAAAAACGCAAATCTTTTAGTTTTACTAGTAGTATTGAAGATGTTTGACGAGCTTAGTTATCTCTATTCATTCACTAATGTACCCGCGTGTCGCATGCGGGTTATTTGATAATAAGTTTGAATATGAATAATTATATATGTTTTTAATAGGTAGTTGTAAATAATAAAAACATTTAATTTTATATTCTCAATTCTTTTTTAGATGAATATGTAGCTTACCCGGTGGATAAATTTGTTTTTATTGTTAAATTCGTAGAAATTAAAAAATTTGTTTTTAATTATTAATTAAACAAACAAAAGTATAATTATGTATTTAAGTTTATGTGCAAACAAACTGCCTTCATACCAAAGAGCTGTTTTTGGACGAGACCGTTTCAATATGAAACGGATAGCCTAATCAGCCAAATTATAATATTTCTCAATCTGTGCTCAGTACTTGATCTATTTAAGATCATAATTGACATACATAAGGTTAAAATTAAAATTTTTTTATAAGCTATAACTGATCATAATGAATCACTTAAAGGTCGATCATTCTTAGATCAAAATTGAAATTTTTTATAACAAAGAAGCCTCGAACTCTTGAGTGTTTCCAAGGGCATTCATTGAATCGAGGAAAAATTACCGTAAATAATACAACCTTTTGTTAATTTTCCTACAAAAATACCAACTATTGATTAACCATGAATAATACCAACTTAAAAGGGTGTTTTTCTAGAAAATTCCTAACATGTTAAAAACCAAACTATAGGTGATTTTAAGACAAAAAAATTGGTAAATTAGTTAATAAACTAAAGTTGGTATTATTCTAAAAAAATACCCCTTAAGTTGGTATTATTCATGGTTAATCAATAGTTGGTATTATTGTAAAAAAATTAACAAAAAGTTGTATTATTCTTGCTAATTTTTCCTTGAATCAATTGGCAAACATAATATTGGGATGGTTTATCCCACATCAACAAAATAAAGATGGTGTGCAGACTTTATAAGCTATTAGAGACCTCCTTACCATTGCCGCATTGCCATATGGTTATGGAATAGTAAATATTTCTTTGGCTTATAAAGTGTGTGCACCTCGTTTTTCCCCGTTAACATGCTAGCATTCACAATAAGTCCAGCCTAATTCAACATATAATTCAAAATGAATGATTTATGTGATGCCACGTAGATTGCTACATCTGAATACTAGTACATATTTTGTCCTATGAACATTATAACAGCATATATAAAAAACTAAGCGACCCTAATTAGTTTAATCTATAGTTTTCAATTTTTGTAAGTTCAATGTAGTTGCGAAAATTTAGTAGATTCGAAACAATTTTTCTTAATAAAAGATTATAAAAAATAAAACATAAATTTTACACAAAAAAAAAATAATAAGATAAAAAAATCTAGCTAAAAGATATAACAAACATCCTATTTCCTAGGTAGTTAGTTTATAAATCTACAATTATAAAAACCCTAATCACCATATTAAAAAAAATCATTAATAGCAAAACATTTTTAAAATTCATATCTTTCTAATTTCATTCATCATGTCCAAAACTTTTTTCTATTTGCTTTTCATTTGGTATATACCCGTCGAGTATGATCTTGAAAATCAATCTTTTGCTAATCAAGTTGAATATAGCTTAACTTCTTCGGATAGCGATAACGATGACAATAACAACAACGACAATAATAACGACAACGACAACGACAACTATTATTATGTTGATGATAAATGTAGTTGGATCGTTTTCATGTTTGTTTTAATTTCATTGGTAATTTTTTTTATCTATAGTATTTTTCATATTGCAAATTAGAAGGAAATTTGGTGTATGTATAAAGATTCATTTTTTTATGGCACACTTTATAGTGAAATTACTTAATTATGGGGTATTGTTAATGTATTTTAGATAACATTCTATATTAACTTTATTTAATATTTTTAGCATATTTTTGTTGTAGTTGTAATCATCAACAAAATACGTAGTTTGGACCAAAAGCTTGTTTACAGCACGGTAAATTTGGTTGTGTCAGATAGATTTAACTTACTTTCTCATTAAAAATTTGAAACTTGTATTAATAAAATAATCAACAATAACTTTTTCGATCAAGTCAGACTAGGTTTGAATTCCTGCCCTAAGTGATCATAAGGGAATAAGAAACAAATGGTCAGAAACTCACTTTCAATCGCATAAATATTTTCATAAATGATAAATTTAATTTGAAATCTTGTAAAATATTTTTAATTTTGAATCCTTTGAACATTTACATATATTACTTAAAATAGCTATAAATTTTAAAATCATAAGTAATTCACTTATAAAAATATATTGCTTGAGACTTACCAGAAATTTCTGTTTGATGAATTATTAATTAGTGAAAACTTTGACTAGGTCTCATTCTGTTATATTTTTTTAAAGAAATAAATTTGTTAAAAATTCAGTTCTAACTGTAGTACTATTTTCACGTAAATATTTTCCATAATAAATAAAGAATTTTAATAAATAGCCTAAAAATAACTCAAAAAAATTGATTTTCTTAATAATTTAATAATTATAAAATTTCGTATTAGTTGTCGCGTTGAGAGGAAAAATCGATTTTATGTTTATTTAAATTTTGTTTTAATTTTAATAAATAGCCGTTTGAAGAATTATTAATTAATGGTTTTCTTAATAATTAATCAGAAAGAAATTTTCCTTAAGCATATTAGTTGAGCTATCTTTCTGCCCATGGCCATATTTAAATTTTAGCATTATAAAATTGTTATTTTATTCAAATTTTAAATTAAAATTTAGCTTAATAAAAACATTAAGTCTATATAAACCAATCCCCTTATTAAAACATAATACACAAATTTTCTACGCATCATTTAATTTTCTCCAATCTCCACAATTATAATATTTTAAAAATTTTCATAAACTTCATTAATCATGTCAAGAAGTGTGGGTAACGAAGTGAATGCAATCCCAGACGAGCATGATGTCGAGAATCAAGTGACTGTTGAAGAGAATGTTGTTATTGGTTGGCCCGTTGCATGGTTCTTTCCGAATTATCAAACCAATCATCGTCAATTTCATGCAACAACTAATACGAATAACGACGACAACAACAATAACAACGATCCTAACAACAACAACGACAACGATAACGACGAGTACAGTTGTTGGGATTCATGCTGTTATAAAAGCGATAGAGTTTTATTGTGTTATATTTTTTTAATACTTCTTTTAATAGTTGGTTTTCTTTTTCTTTCTATTCGATTTAATTGGTAGATAGGTTAGTTAAACAGAAACAATAACTTTCTAAAAATGTCGTTTTTATAATTTATTCATAATACAGAATCTAATTGTTTTCTCGAATGTTTTCTTTGATAGATGTGAAATATTATTGACAAAAGTATATTAATAATCAATAATAACCAAAAATGAAATGATGTTTTCTCGATCCTTTAATTTGTTTTACAGGAGAATAATGTGTCTAGTTTCAAGAGTACATTATTTTGGTTTCGTTGTTTAATATTATGTTGCTTATTTTCTAGAAAAAATTAACGAGCTATTGTGAGACCGTGAGACTGTCTTGTTCAAAACACAAATCTTTTAATTTTAGTATTAGTATTGAAGATGTTTGACGAGCTTAGTTATATCTATTCATTTAGTAATGTACTCGTATGTCGCATGAGGTGTTATTTGATAATTAGTTTGATAAATAATTATATATATTTTTAATAGGTAGATGGTAAATAATAAAAATTTTATATTCTCAATTCTATTTTGGATGGATAGGTTACCCGGTCGGTAAACAATGTTGCTCTCATATTTGACAAGGAAAATAGATTTTCATAGAATGTTCTAATTATTAGGAATTTATTTTTATTGTTAAATTCGTAGAAATTTACAATATGTTTTTAATTATTAATTAAACAAACAAAAGTATAATTATCTATTTAAATTTATGCACAAACAAACTACCTTCATCGAAATAGATATGATCTCAATATTCGGGCTAGGATTGGAATTTTTGAACTACATAAAGGTGCGTTTGGAAAATTGTAGAGTTTGGGCCCATTTATGGCTACTTAATGGGTCTCTGATTGTTCTAATGGATCATAATTTAATTTTCAAAAAAATAAAGTTGGTCTTGGACGAGACGGCCTCATAATGAGAATTTTTGAAATTCTTGAGTGAAAAAAAAATTAATTAAATAAACTAACATTTAAACTTTTTCCAAAAGTAAGCGTCCAAACCCCAAAGCTGTGCTTTGGAGCTGTTCGCAGTTAGTAACTGCAAACAGGTCAAAAAGACAAAATAGCTGTTCGCAGTTACTAACTGCGAACAGAAAAAAAAAATTATTATTTTTTTTTTTTTTTGTTCGCAGTTAGTAACTGCGAACAGCTCCAAAGCACAGCTTTGGGGTTTTGACGCTTACTTTTGGAAAAAGTTTAAATGTTAGTTTATTTAATTAATTTTTTTTTCACTCAAGAATTTCAAAAATTCTCATAATGACACCATTAATTTGGGCCGGTCCAATTCGCGCGTGTAACATTTTGGGCATTTTTTTCATTTTTTGTGCATTTTCAATTTTGATTTTAAAGTTATCAGTTTTAACCTTTAACGTCAAAATTAATAAATGCCCAGAAATTTGAAACGTTTTTATACGCATGAATACGGCAGGCACTAATTGACGGTCTCATAATGCGATCGTCTCGTCCAAGTTTTTGGGAAAAAAAATTATTACTTATTAGGCCCATATTGAATTGGGCTAGAGTTGGCTATGGCCCATACATTGGGGATTTTTTATTCTAACAACTAATCTCTTGAGAGATCGTCTTTTTAAGAGATGGTCTCTCAAGCCCAGCCCATTAAAAAATTTAACGTCCATTTTCATTATCCTTAATGCCTACTCATAATATTTTAAACGCCTACTTACATCATTTTAATGTCTACTTACCATATTTCAAAAAATATATAATGAGCCAGCCTAATTAAAAATGGTCTCTTAAAAAAACCATCTCTCACAAGAATCTGCGTTATTCTAATCTTTCAGACACAATCACACAAATTCTCATTTAAGACTATCTCAGTGCTAAATATTTTTATTAGATTAAATAATTCAACTAAATTAATTAATAGATTTTATTTTGTAGTTAAAATACTTGTTTGACACTCTGGTTATTAAAGAACCCATTATAATTGTTTTATTAAATCACTCTAGATATGTCTCACTATAAGATAATTTCATTTTAGAATTTTCCGATCACACAAAATAATCCAACAAAATTAATTATAAGTTCCAAGAATTATCAATTTTTTCCTCCATAAATTTTGTAATTTTGATTTTGAGTCTCTAATTCTATTAACCTATTCTCCTTATGATTATTTGTAGAATTAAAATAAATTTAACATTGTTACAAATATTTAAAGACTAATTATTAGATTTAATTCATATAGTTTCAAATTTTAGAATATAGATGCGAAATCCTCTTAATAAAGCTATAAATCAAAAATTGATTGTTTTTTTAGTCCTTTTATTTTGCTAGTTAATACTTCATGAATTCTCTTAAATTTGCTATATTGTTATCAATATTCAAGTTTTATTTTTTAATTATAGTATTAATATGTTGGTGGGTCCCACAAGTTCACTATCAAAAGAATATATTCATTCTTGAGAATAAATTCGAAAGCACATAAAGATGCTTGATATCTAAGCAAACAATGGATACTATGCCAACTCTACTTTGTCACAAAGCTTGTGGTTGTCTTAACATAATCAACTAAAAGTTAAACTATGGCTTTATTTTGTCGAATGTGTAAGTGTACATAATAATATGTTAATCATTAAAACATATATAAATCCCATTTTCTTATGGTGAAAAAGCCTCCATATGACTAGATTTGAGTGATCTACTTTTTTCCTACGACTAAAAATCATGCAATCAATTATTTGCTTATTTTACTCGCTTTGTCGAAAAAAGATTAGTTTAGTGTCATTTTTGTTTTATGATTATGGGTATGGGTTGTTATCTTCTTTTCCTCTCCACACTCTTTTCATAGAGTCATAGTTTTAATGAGCGAGAAACACTAGGTACATTGATGATGAAAAACTCATTTAAAATTGTCTCATCGTGAAACAATCATATAACACCCGATTTTCCTCCCTTCCTTCACGATTTCTAGTTTCGTTTAAGGGGTTGGAAATTTAGGGGTGTTACAGGTCCTGAATTTCCAACCCCTCTAACGAAACCAAAAATCGTGAACGAAGGAAGGATATTCGGGTGTTACAAATCATAAGGCTAAATAGCCCACTGTAAATATTAAAATACTCATTAAAATTGTTTAAAAGAGACACAATTAAACGTGTCCAACCATAACACGGTCTCAAACAAAATTTGTACTTTTACTTTTAATATGTTTTATTGAGTTTACCTTTTTGGTTATAACCCAATGTCTTCCCTTAATTATTATCAAAACATTTATCTTGCATTTTTATTTCATTAATACATTTCTCTAACTTTTTTATAAAATATACATTTTTACCATATTTACAAATTATTTTCTTGGTTTGCGCTCTGTTTGTGCTTAAGGCTATTTTTTGGAGATAAAGAGATTACAAATTTAGTCTAAGAATTAGAAGTGCCACCAATTATTTGATGCTTGATTTAGCTCATCGAATCTCTCTAACCTAATGATTTACTCATTATTTATTTATTTAGTGAAAAAATTGAATATTTCACCCACAAACTTACTTAAAAGCCTCATTTTAAGTCATTAAGGTTGAAAGTTCAAATCTTAACTAAACTTAACTTAGTGTATATATAATAATTGTACATTATGAATACATTTAAGGCTGTTTTATTTTACAAAATAAAAATTGTTTTGTTAGATAATTTGTATTATTGTTGCCTGTTTGATATGTAGGATTATTTGTATTAGTATTTTTATGAGTTATCAATCGGAGAATAAAGAGGATTTAAGATATTAATTTATTTGTAAACTATTTTAATTGTTAAAAGGTATATGAAGTTCACATGAGATTTTCAGTAAGTATAGTCATAGTTATAGTAATAGTCATATAAATCACTCTTAATCTATTAATGGTATCTTTTATTGGACTCTCTCCACACTTATTAATAAAATATGTTCTTTTTGTCAATGAACGTAGCTAAAATATTTTATTCAATCACGTTAAATCTGTGTGTGAAATTTTTTATTTTCTCATTGTCATATCCATTTATTTTTAAATGAACTTTTAAAATTGTTGAGCAATTTAGTAATTAATTTTCTCATCCTCGGAGTGAAAAAATTAGTTTTGGTAGTATTTGTCAAGATATATTTTCCTTTTATTTAATTTTAGTAGAAAGTGCTAAATGTTAAAGATGTTAGGAAGGGGAATCAATACTGAATTGATAAAGAAGAAAGAATTTATTCTTCTTAGTGATATATGGGTTAATAATTTAAAATCCTTTGTTTTTTTTTAACAATATCGGTGCATTGTAATATTGTATATATTCATGATCGATAGACTAATACACAACTCGTCGTTGCTTATAAATTTGAAACTCTCATGTTAAAAAAGGTATAAAATAAAATAATATATGAAAAATAAATAAATAAGCTTATTGAATTGAGAGTTAATACTCTTCATGTATACTTTAAAATATGGGAAATTGAGGTAAAAATACATAAAATAACATTGTATAAATAATTACTCACTTAATTTACTCATGCTTCTTCCATTTAGGACTGGTTCTCTAATTAATTTTAGGTATTATCTGAATATTTGCAATAATATGTGTTCATTTTAGTTATCGGGTCGATTCAAGAGCGAGTTTTGTATCTATAATGTTTTATTTGTATATAATTTTTAATTTATTAAAGTCATTATATATCATGTCAGATTTAGCTACAAGATCGGATAAATATTAAATTGTTGGATCTGTTTATTAAATTGAGTTGGACTTATTGTGAATGTCAGCATATTATCGGGAAAACATGAAGTGCGCACACTTCATAAGTCAAGGAGTATATACCATCCCAAAAGCATATGACAATGGGAAAAAGACTTCAATAACTTATAAAGTGTCTATATCATCTTTAATTTGTAGATGTGAAATAAACCATAGGATTAGTGTGTTTTAACACCTCTACTTGCAACTTTCTTTTGGGTAAAGGGACTAGTCCTAGAAGAAAAAGCTCTAATTTGCATGGGAAAAACAGTCTTCTATTCCACAAAAGAGAACAAATCTGTGGCCCCACAAAAGAGAAAGGTAGTAAAAACTAAAAAAGAAGAGGACCATCTCTATCTTCTTCACCCTTCAAAAACCGCATCCTATTCTCTTCCAAATTTGCATATAGGCATATAGCATTTGTTCCTAATTCCTATTCTTGTAAGAAAACAAGAGAGAGAAAGACTTAAAAAAAAAAAAAAAAAGAAAAAAGAGAAAGAATGTTCCATCACCCTAAGAAATTACCTTCTTCTATGAATTCAAATGAAAGGAATAATAGTTCTTCCATGTGTGTTCAAAATGATTCTGGCTTAGTCCTTACAACTGATCCTAAACCTCGTCTTCGATGGACCGTCGAGCTTCATGAACGTTTCGTCGATGCCGTTACTCAGCTTGGCGGCCCTGATAGTACTTACTCATTCCCTTTATAAATCTCTCATGCATTCTTAATTTTGTTTTTCAGTTTTCAGAATCATGAGGTGACTTAATTTTTGAAATTTTTTTTTTAACCTTTGATTCGCCTTGTAACGATCTAGAAAAATACGTTTATGGATTTTGAGAATCATGAGTAGGCATCAGAGATAAACTCAGTGCCCTCGGTGCTTTTGGGCTATAAGGGCACTGAATAACACGTGCTTTTGGGCTATGAGTTGGTCTATTGGTTAAAGACACTACAATAAATTTAACTTTTTTCAACATTGAATTTAGTGGCATTTAAAAAATGCTACTGATTTATATTTTTAGTGTAATAATTATTGATTTTTATTTTAAGTTCCATTATAAAGTGATTTAGTGACACTTTATTTGGTCTTTAGTGGCATATGTAATTGTTCCTATAGTCTATAGTGGCATTTGTGAGAAATGTCACTAGATCTTATGTTACAAAAAGCTTTAGTGTGCTTTTTTATTGTGTTTCTAAAGAATTTAATAAATGTCACTAAATCCTCTATATATACTAGCAGAAATTTTAAGTAGCGACATTTGAATTAAATATCGCTAAATATATCCCATTAAAAGTAAATTATATTGTAGTGAGGTTTTTCTTCGATTCACAAGTACGTATAGGAATATGAATTTATATATGATATAAATGCAATGCAATATTATGGTCTAAAATTAGGGTTTTTTTTTTGTTTCTTTTTGTGATTTTGCTATGGTGGTGGTGGAAATTATGTAGAGGCAACTCCTAAGACTATTATGAGAGTTATGGGTGTTAAAGGTCTCACTTTGTACCATCTCAAGAGTCATCTTCAGGTAATTTTAGTTTCTTTTATTTCTTTTTTTTTTCCTTTAATAAAAAGCCCTAGCTAATTATAATTAATATTGGATTTGTAATATAATGAATTCAATCAATTATTAAATTTTTTGTGATGATATATTATGAATTTAAGGGTTAATATATTTATGAGGTGCAATTATATTGATGGTTATTGTGTTTGATGATAAAGAAGAAAATTTGATAAGTTTAAACATTATTTTATGTTCATAATTACAATTAAATTAAGTTGAATGATCTTCACTTGTTCATCTATTATGATCTTCTAATAATTTCCTTATTAATTTTTATTTTTGGATAGAAATTCAGGCTAGGAAAGCAGCCACACAAAGAGTTCAATGATCATCATTCAGTCAAGGATGGTAAGAGAGGTGACTCATCATCAACACACCTAGGGTTTTTATTTTCTCTCAATTTCATCATATTAATTAATCGGGATTATCATGATTAAATCTAGTGGTTGAACAATATTCCTATAATCCTTATTATATTGTTCGATTTCACCTTTTTATATTTACAAAGGATTAGTTTTCTTTTTCCTTTAGCTTGCATGTTAGGAAATCTTCAGCCTTATTCAAAATAAAAAATAAAATTTTACTTAGACTTATATACTTGTATTAGATACGAGTAAATGTTTACGCATTTGATTTGACCATTTTAAAAAAATCATAGCTAGTTTTAATTTAAACAAAGCATATTTGAGTGTACATTGTCATACTCATAATATCAAGTATTGAAAATCAAACACTAATTATTCAGGTAAAATAAAAAATCGGAGTGACATACAATATTGTAGTTTCTAATACATGCCATATGAATTATAAATAAAAATCTAATTCATTTTTTTTCTGTCTTCTCTTCTCTATAATTCATGAGTATAGCATCGACTTTGGAGCTTCAAAGACCACATGCTGCATCTTCATCAGGATTAATGCGACCAAGTATGAATGAGTATGTATAAATTAAATTAAATTTACATTTTTACTTTCATTTAATTTTATAAAATTTTAATAATCGGATTTTATTTTAATTAAATAACAAGTAATTGTTTTCAGGGCATTTTACTTAAAAAGCTCTCAAATTAAAGAATGTAGTGTAGCTATTAATATTAATCGGAGGTAATATGTAATAAAAAAAAATTAAGCAATCTTGTATGTATATATTTTTCATAGTAAGACCAAACCTTTCTTAAGGCAACTTCTTATTGAAGTAACCTTTAATTGTTTAAGAACCACACCCTTCCCTAGAATATCTTTTTATCTGGCATCATCTTTAATACTTTTATCTTTCTCTTTTTTTTATTATTTTAATTTATTTATTGTTGGATTTTAATTTTCTATGTTAATTTTTCTTTTAATTAGTTAATAATTTCATGTTCCTTTTGCAAAAAATGGCAGCAGCAATGTGCATATTAGTGATGCAATCAGGATGCAAATGGAAGTCCAAAGGAGGCTTCAAGAACAGCTGGAGGTCAGACCATTTATTTTATATTCAATTCATATTTATTTAAAATTTAATAATTAGTTATGGAGTACTTATATTAGAAAATTAAATTAAAAATGCTTACTGCAGTTCCAAACTAATACTTTTATAACAAACATACACACAATAGAAATGTTCTATTCAATATAATGTGTCAATAAACCAACTAAATGGAAATTTTAAATTGATGGTTGCAAACTTAATTGTATCATAGTAATATATATATATATTATATACTTATAATACACTTTTATACATGACAGTCATTTGGACTAAAAGTGTAAACACAATATATTTCCTCCTCATATGTGACACTTAATATTACACTTAAAATGATCAGAGTCGCGAATAGGGTTTGAAACCCATAAGGTCTTAAACCCAGCATACGATATCAATTATTAATCAATCAATTTAACTAAAAGTTTAAGTTTAATGGTTATAGTCTCATAGTATATTTTACACTTCATCCGTTCTATAAACTTACTATTTTTGACTTTTTACGTAATCCAATGCGTTATTCTGATCATTAATATATTAAATTATTCTTAACTAAAAATTATGAAATATCATGAAAATATGCAATTAGACAATGCAAATAAGATCCTATTTAACTATATTTTTTCTTACACATCAGCTTCAATATATAAAATAAATTTGAACGATTAATAGAGTCAATAACTATAACGTAACATGTTTTCACAACAGAGAAAGTATACTCTAACAAGCTTACTTATTTGAGATCCTTTTAAGCTAAAACTGTAAATGCAATAAAGGCCTTCCATACTCACTTAATAATACACTTGAAAAATGAGGATAGAGTGATAGTTAAAAACCATAATCTAGAAATTTAATACCATATGATTAATAAATCAATTAATTCAACTAAAAACTTAAACATAAATCAAATAATTCAACTAAAAACTTAAACTGAAATCAGTATAATATATATGTTATATAATAAGCATGAATGAAAATTGTAGATTATTGCATGCAGGTACAAAGACACCTCCAACTAAGAATTGAAGCACAAGGAAAATACATGCAAAACATACTAGAAAAGGCATGTCAAACACTAGCAGGAGAAACTAACATGGCAGCTTCATCAGCAACTCACAATAACAAAACCAACAATAATAATACTCATAACCTTCTAAGCTCAAACAACTCATCAAATATGGCAGCGGATCCATTGGGTGGATCCATAAGAGAATTCGGGTCCATGAACTTTCCTTCATTTCAAGACCTTAATATCTATGGTGGAGATCCGCCATTGGATCTCCACCAAGGTATGGATCGTTCTTCATCACTTGAGAACTTCATGCAAGTTCCAAGTGATCATAGTCTTTGTTTAGGGAAGAAACGGGTCAACCCGTTTAATAGTAATAATGGTAAGAGCCCTTTGATTTGGGGAGATGATCATATCCGGATTCAAGAACTTGGGGCTCCGTTAAATTGTCAAGATCATCATCATCAACAAGATCCGTTTAAGATTGATATTCAAATCGGGCCACCCGATCATCAAATCGATTCGATTTCAGATCAAATTTATGAATCAAAGCCATTATTGGCCAATGATATTTCAGTTGGAGAATAAGTTTGGACCCAGTGTAATATAATTCGCTAACCAATTTATATTTTTTATTAATGATTCTCGAGAATATTAGCGAATTATATGTCACGATATTACCTACAAGACATACAAGACAAGGAAGAAATTCACCCAATGGCATGAATTTTGGAAATGATTTTGGTAGGTTTAATTTAATTTAATCTTAAGTTAATTTTCTTAGAAGAGTGTTCCATTTTTGTGGGTTACAATGTTAGTTATCTAAGTAGAATTTTAATGACTTTTGATTAAGAAAATCAATGTGAAAGGGAGGAGAAATGTTTACATTCAGTGTATAAATATATGACTACTTTTAATGGTATGTATAATCATGTATGTTTATCTTTCTGAGTAAATTTGTACCTTATAATTCCAAACTATGGTCTTTTTATAATAAAAATGTTGTAGATATTCTTAATTGTTAATTCTCGTAGTTTCTCATATAACTTATTTGATAACTAAGCAACAAGAGCATTGACCGATCTATGTGTTTTTCACACGTATGCACATGAGGGCATTGACTGGATGATATGTTTTTATTAATAAGTGGGGATAAGATACAAAATATGATATACGTCCATGGCTGAGCCTAGTCCATCCCACAGCAGGAGGCGTCCACGTTGGTTAGAGGATTACGTGGCTTGAGTTCCGGTCAAAGGGGAAGCAGTTAAGGGAGCAGTGGTTCACGTATGATCATGCATGGGAAATGCCTCCACTATCTTTATTTAGCATTAGTAACTACCTTATTTTATTGTGGTTAATTATTTTAGTTAATTATTGTATTTTCCAGCATTATGTTTGCTAATTATTAGGGAGTAGTGGTGTAACACCCCGGCCCCTCGGACCACTGGTAACTACTCATGGAGACTATAAACTGGCCCCACAAACCAACACAAGTCTTTCCAGCGCACTTTGGCCTTACTCTTGCACACCCGGGAACACTTTCCAGAAGGTCACCCATCCTAAGATTGCCCCCACCAAGCACGCTTAACTGTGGAGTTCTTAGCAAATGGGCTCCCTAGAAAAGAAGATGCACCTTGTTGATATGAGTAGTCTATCAATCCTTTTTCGAGCTAAATCTGGGGTATTACACTCAACCCCACTTAAGAATACAACATCCTCGTTGAACCGTAACTTCAGGATCTTTTTCCCCCGCTAGGTGCACTGAACACTATCAGCCACGGTCGCAGGGTTGCTCTGATACCATTTGTAACACCTCGGCTCCTCGGACCGCTGGTGACTACTCATGGAGACTGTAGACTGGCCCCACAAACCAACACAAGTCTTTCCAGCGCACTTTGGCCTTACTCGTGCGCACCCGAGAACACTTCCCAGGAGGTCACCCGTCCTAAGATTGCTCCCCACCAAGCACGCTTAACTGTGGAGTTCTTAGCAAATGGGCTCCCTAGAAAAGAAGATGCACCTTGTTGATATGAGTAGTCTATCAATCCTTTTTCAAACCAAATCTGGGGTATTACAAGTGGGATATAATTAGTTGGCTAATTAATTGGTTATTTTTATTGTAACACTATGTATAGAGTGAATATCTTGATTTGGGGAATTATGCAAAATCATGTCTATCTTTTATCTTAATTAGTCTAGCTCCTTTATCCTAATTATTGTGACCCTATCAAAATACATATACAAATTTGTATGTTAAAGATTTTGCATTCAAACATCTCCAAAGCAAATACATAAAAGATAAAGATCAGCATCAACTCAATATCTCGCTCAACATACGATAAATATAATTTATTATTCACATCATGACTCAAATGATAGAAACTTATGAAATTTTTTTTGCTATCATCTACAAGAATATCTTCAAACTCAAATGTGACAAGGTTGTGTTTGTAAATAAATATTTTATTTTAATTTTAGATTTAATTATAAAATTATAAATGAAAATTTTGAGAATGACAAGTTTATGAACATTATTCTCAAATTCTCAATTTTAAACACTTTTAATACAATGTTAGTTGAATTATTCAAATCTAAAATTAAATTTTATTAATTTATCAACCATTAAATTTGAGCTAATTTTAGAATTTAAAATAAAATCATTATTCCAATTTCCAAACATAACATATGTTTATTATTTCATTACTTTAAAGTAATTAAGTAACGTATTTTAAAATCGTAAAATTAGCTGAACAAATATAAAAAAAAATCAATAATATTGTTCAGTCTTACCTTTCTATATTTAGTCTCTTGACTCAAAAAATGTGGTTGTACTTGTATTATTCAAAACTAATATTCCCAAAAAGGAATGTAAATAATTTGGGCAGAGATTGTGTAAAGCTTTACTATGATTATTGTTGCACTTTGGTGGTCCATTTTTAGAACTTTGGAATTTGGATAATGTTTCCCGATGCAGTAGTATTTTTTCTGACGCTCACTTTTACTTCACTTGTTAGTTACTTCCTCTGTTTTTTTTCAATTTTTAATATATTAAATTATATATAATTAAAAATATAAAAATTTAATATTAATAAATTTTACATTAAAACGAATTAAATAAAATTCCATATAACTATGTTTTAACTTATAAATTAATAAAAAAATACAATTTAAAAGTGATTAATAAATAGTGTCCCAAAAGTAAATGGGACACTTAAGTTGAATAGAAGGGAGTATAATTTTAATAGGATGAAAAGAGTAGTTTGTTTTGTTTAACTCATCTTATTTTTTATTTGATCGTACTTTTATTTTTTCAAATGCTTATCTAAATATTTAATTTATTTTTTATCTCTTTTATTTATTTCTCTCAAGTAAGACATCGATTTATCAAAAAGATTAATTCTTTTGATGAAGAAAAATATAACCTTAAAGAATATGAAGGAATTTTATTACATATTCACTTTTTGTCCTTTTGAAATTTTAGGTAAATGAATTTTTGAAATTTAGATACTCTTTTGTATTACAATACATAGCTTAAAGTGAGAGTCATTTGGATGTAGAATAACAAATTCAAGAACATAAAGAAAAGTAGTAATCCAATATTTTTTCATTTCATTAAACGTGTTGCATTTGCTTTCTAAATACCAAAATTTTTAAAAGCAAATATGACAAATCAAGTATAATAGATGAGAGAATCAAATTTTATTTTAGTTGAAATAAGTACCATTGCTACGAATAGCAAATTCAGGGACACAAAAATTTTTACATATACATTCAAAGTTATTCTCTTTAAGGGCAAGATTTGAGTGTATATTGTGACTACTAATATTCATAATGATCATCTTGAATTTAAGTGCAAGGTTTGAGTAGTAAAGGTACTAATTGGATCTTACTTTGGGCTAAAGCAAAGTTTCAAAGTGAATGTTGCCTTGGCTTAAAAGAAGTCTGGTCTATACTCTACTTTGTCATGCTCCTTCTGCACTTTTTAGTCATCTGGTGCTACATCATGCATAGGGCATTGTGCCTCCCAGTACTCTATGTGTCAATCAACTAACTTAATCAAAAGCTTAAGTTTTGTACATATCCGTTTTATAATACTTGTTAAATTTGAATAGAAATACTATTTATTTTCAATTTTGTATCGATAATTCCGACTTATGCATAAGAAATAATATAGTCATATGAGATTTTGTTAATTCTTCTTAAAACCCTGTTTTCTAATATGTAATTTTCCTAATTTTCCGTTTAGACAAATTAATGATATTTAATATCAAAATATACATTTAAGTACGTGTAAAAAATGTAGGAAATAGATTATAAAAAAAATTAATTTTGACATAAAAATGATTAATTTTGACATTAAAATGATCAATTTCTACTTACAAGTATAAAACCTTAAATTAATCAATTATTTCATAGACTTCAATTTTGACGTTAAAGTGATTAATTCAAAACTTAAAATGTTCAATTATATATGAAATGATCAATTAAATGATACAGTTATAATTTTTAAAAGAAATTAAATGAAAATTTTAATTTTAATCTAAAAGAAATTGCTTTTGCCATTAAAGTGATTATTTTCTACTTACAAATTATAACCTTAGAAAAATTAATTATTTTAAAATCTTTAATGTCAACGTTAAATTGATCAATTCCGGCCTTAAAGTGATAATTATATATAAAGTGATTAATCCAGGCCTTAAAGTGATAATTATATATAAAGTGATCAATTAAATAATTAGTTATAACTTATAAAAGAAATTAGTTCTGACCTTAACATATTAATCATGACCTTAAATTGATCAATTCCTAATCGCGTATTATAAAAATTATAATTAGACCGATTGGACTATTGGTCTCAATACGAGATCGTAGCTCGCAAGAGTTGCTATAAATAATCACAAATTCTTATGAGAAATGGTCTGTCTTTCTGATTGGGTCAGCCCATAAAGTAAAATGTAGAGTAAGATTAAGGATTAAGCTTTAAAGAATTGGGCTTGAGAGACGTCTTTTAAAGAGACAGTCTTTTAGAAGACCGACTTATAATAATTTGGGCCTTGGTTTAAAACCTCAGATTTGCGTGGGCCACATAACCCGGATCGTAAAAACTCGAGAAAAACAGCACTTACGGCCCAAGCTAAATATGCATACTTTCTCTATTCTACTATATAAATACGATCAATGAAATAAAATCATTCATTTTAGGGTTTTCTCATTTGGGGATTTAGGGTTTGCCGCAGAATCATCGCCATGGGAAGAAGTAAGCTTCCGAATCTTTATGTTTACTACTTAATTATGTACAATTATTATATTATTTTCTTCGATTACTACTCTGTTTATATTGTAATATCTCTATTCTGATTGAATCCCTGATTAATTATAATGAAAAATTGTTCATTCAATTTGGCTGCAAATATGATGAACTCGTAAAGATATATACTTCAAAATATAATTCACGGATGCTATTTTGGTTATGAATGGTTGGATTTTTGGAAATATGATTATGGAATAGGAACTTGTATATTAGAGTTAAGAAGACGACAATAGTACTTCAATTTGTCAAAATTTTGCGCTTCCTATTTCTTGCTAATGAGATGAATTGATGATTGATCTAATCAAAGTGAAATCTGTGTTTTATTTTTGGTTAAAGAAATTGAAATATGAATGGGTTGAAACAGGTTGGGCTAGATTTTACATTATAATTTCATTTGTCAATATTTTGAGTTGTTTGGTAACGATTATTAGTGGTAGTGAGTGAAGCTTAAACGTATCACTGAACTAAATGAGTTAAAATTTGGGTTTGTATTATTGGTAAAGAAACTGAAATGTGAATGGTTTGAATTAGGACCGGCAAGATGTTACCGTCAGATTAAGAACAAGCCTTACCCGAAATCCCGCTTTTGTCGTGGTGTTCCTGATCCTAAGATTAGGATTTATGATGTTGGTATGAAGAAAAAAGGTGTGGATGAATTCCCATTCTGTGTGCACCTTGTAAGTTGGGAGAAGGAGAATGTTTCAAGTGAGGCATTGGAAGCTGCACGAATTGCGTGTAACAAGTACATGGCTAAGTTTGCTGGGAAGGATGCTTTTCATTTAAGGGTTAGGGTGCACCCGTTCCATGTGCTTCGTATTAACAAGATGCTTTCATGTGCTGGGGCTGATAGGCTCCAGACTGGTATGAGGGGTGCTTTTGGCAAACCTCAAGGGACTTGTGCCAGGGTTGCAATTGGTCAAGTGCTTCTTTCTGTTCGGTGCAAGGATAGTAACAGTCACCATGCTCAGGAGGCTCTTCGTCGTGCTAAGTTCAAGTTTCCTGGTCGTCAAAAGATCATTGTTAGCAGGAAGTGGTATGTATATTCATTGCTTTTATTTGCTTGTGATGTGGTAATTAGTAATTATATTCCTAGAGAAGCATTTATTTGCTGAATATCAATGTTTTTACTTATAATGCTGCAGGGGATTTACCAAATACAACCGTGCTGATTACTTGAAGTACAAATCCGAGGGCAGGATAGTACCAGATGGAGTTAATGCTAAGGTTTGTCAACACTATTCTTTGACCTATCTGTATAAATTTGATCTTTTTTTATATTATGTGTCTCTGGTGGTCAATGTTTATATGATGAAAGTTTGATGCTTGCGAATGATAGTTTATATTCTGGTTAGCACGATTGATTGTACTCGTCTTCCAGAAACTCTAGAGCAACAATTTGCTTGTCATCTTAATTATTTCTGTTGTTTTGATTTATGGTTATATTTCCTTGTGTAAACGTTTCTGTCTTAGAGCAAGAATTTACTTTAATAACACCCCAAAAGCATTTTTGTGTGAACAAATTGGTGATCACAAGCTATCTTGATGCTTGCAAATGCCAATAGTTAAAATTGCATTACCCTGTGCTGCTGAAATGAAATCATATTCCTAGTTGATGTTGTGATCTTTCGTCGATTGTTTTGTGTCATTATTCCCTACATCTCTATATGCAAAACATAATATTTCTTTCCAAGCTTAATTTAGTTGATCAATAATGTGGCCATTTGGCTGGTGTTCTCTTTTTGTTGGTGCAGTTGCTTGGTTGCCATGGACCTCTGGCAAATCGCCCAGCTGGGAAAGGTTTCTTAACGAGTGCTACTGCTAGTGCATGAGCGGGATGTACTTGATATGATCATAGATGATACCATGTAGTGCATGATTTCACCAGGCCTAGATATTATTTTTGCTGTCCTATTTTGAATTTGGCAAGACTGATTTTGTCCAATATGCAATGGTTCGAATATGACAATTTTTCTTTAAAATTTTGTGTTTTCCTTAACTATAGTGAATGAATTAGCTAAGACCCTTTCATTTTGTAAGCCTGTTTTTTTTTTTTTTTTTTTTTTTTGTTCATGAGTTTCCTTCTAATTTATTTCTGAACTCAGTTATCATAAATCACTCTCATACCAATATTCCGAAGAAAATGTCTGGTTTGTAGTGTTCGTTGTAAACTACAAGTCTACAAATTCATCTACTATTTGTTTAGCTCAATAGATTCATACCAGATACATACTATTGTATATCCTTTCGTAAGTTCTAAATGTCAAAGACCAGACTAAAAAACTTATATTATCAAATACCAAAGACATTTGTCTCTGTTAGACTAATTCAAGAATGAATCCAAGCTTATGCACTATCAGTACACCTTGAACTTTATATGATTCACGGTTTAAAGTGCATTTTGATAAGAAATCAATATTTTATATAACTCGAACAATTTACACAAATTTTTCAATAAAGGCTGATTCAGAATATTAGTATACAGTTGACCCAATACTTTTTACGCTAATGAACCCCCTCTTCTATCATATAATGTTTAGTGTCATGATTTAAGAAGACACGAGTTTAGATTCTACCTTCTGTCAATAAGCGTACGATTGACCCTTAATAGATAACATCACTTGCAACTTCACATTTCACATGAATACAAAGTGTACACAATTTACAGGCTGTACAATTTCCTTTTGACCCTTGTCACAAGGGTTCGATTATCATAGGAAGGACTACTTCTCTCTTCCCCGCTCCTGTAAACGATCCTCTACCTGTACCCCATCAAAAAAACATCAAAACAGAGTGGAGGCTGAACAGAAGCACGCTGGAGGCGGCCATAAGAACTCCGAATGCCCAGAAAAATCGGTAATTGGTCGAGCATTGCCATCAGCAAAGTGAAACACAGCAAATTCCAATCCCTTGGTTGTTCCTCTAAAGTAAGACTCGTCCGATACTCCTTTAGACAGTCTTCCTCTACCATAAACAGGGAACGAATCACTGGTGAAAAATATACAATTCCCTCTACAACCAGGAAAATCAGCTTTAGATCCAAAGAAGCACCACTCAACACCCACAAAAAGTATTCTATCATCTTCTAAACTACCAATTTCCTCCAACTTACCATTCTCTTCATCCAACTTAAAAACCTTGAAATGTATCTTATCACCACAATAAACAATCCTTTTTACAACATACAAATCCCTCGAATCGTCTACCAATCGATTTCGTCTATCAGTATCACAGCCACTCGAAAATGAATCACTCACTATGCAATCCAATCTCAAATTCTGCTTGTAGTTCTTCCCATTTGTCGGTTCTGGATCATGATTAAGAACATAAATTCTCCCTCTATGATCAACAACATAAACTTTGCTCTTAAAATTCACAATGTCATCAAATTTTGATGTTCTTTTGTACCCAAGAAACCCCCAGTCTAAACTCCCTGACAATGTCAACCAAGCAATTAAACCATCCTCAAACCAGAGCAAACCAATATAATCATCAATTGTTAAAGGCTGAAACCCAACAGGAATTGGAAATAAGATCAATTTATTCTTAAATCTCAACCCACCATTTGCTGAGTAAGTCTCGTCAGATTCAGGTGCTCTTAAACTATATCCTCTAGCAATCAAATTAACATCAAAATCAAACAAATTCAAACTAATTGGCGAATTCTCATTTGCAGGTAAAATTCCTTTAGCCCTAATTTTAGATAACGGTAATCTAATTGAAAGTTTACCACGATTGAATTCTTCGACTGTAATGAGCCATGGTTTAGAATAAATTTGATGATTCCGAGGTCGAAGAAGATACACTGCATCAGCAACTAGATGATGATGGGTTTCACGAGATAGAAGAGCGAAGAAATCTGAATCAACTGCTAAATATCTTCGAGGGAATAAAGAGGAAAGATAAGGAAGTTTTTGTGGGATGTTAGAGAGAGAAAAACGCCAATTTTTGCAGACTTGTCGGAAATTGTATACATCAGATCTAGTTTCGAGATGATTGGCGATTTCTGAAAGGATTTCGGAGCAAAGATCTGACCAATTAACGATCTGGTGCTGCATTTTTTTTTTGGTTTCAATCTAATGTAAAACCCTAATAATTGTTGGCGGACCCTAGATGAATTGGGGATTTCCTTTCCATTGCTAGTATCGAGACATTGAAGATATTTGAAAGAAGGATATCCAGCTGATCCAACAGGAAAATTAAAGTCTGCTACGCAAAAGTCAATCATGTTTGATGCTAATGCTAATGATTCAAGCACTTAAAAGATGAAGAAAATTTTCCATTCATTATTCATGGTTGAAATTTTTTAGATTAGTATTGTTTGTGTAATTAAAATTTGAAGTGGTATTAATTTGTTTGTTGATCAATAATGAGAATTTTCCGCCTTTTATAGTATTAAGCTAAAGGATATGCATATACCTCACAATTTAATATGTTAACATTTATTATAATTATAATATGATTTCTTGAAAATATTAATCTTTATTACCTAAATAATTAGCATTCACTAAAAATTACTTTGATTACATTTTTATTATGTGTATATGCATGCTCTTGATCGTGATTTTGAATCTTGTCAAGCAGGTCATATATAACATAGTATAGAAACTCATACAATGCATAAATTTATTAGTATGAAATATATAAAAATACAATTTTAAAGAATAATTCTAGTATATATATCATCGTGATTGAATATTAAAAACATGACTTTTTTAAAGCAAAAATTAAATATTAATTTTTATATTATTTATCGAATATATCACCCTTTCATTAAATCAAATATATCAAATTTTAAATTAGGTATATAAAACTGCTATAATAAAATTATATAAATATTTTACCTAATTTGGCTCCAATTTAGAAAAATAAAATACTAAATTAGGTAAATATTATCATGTAATAAACTATAATCCACTAAAATAATTTCATTTTTCAAGATTCTTCAACAATGACATTTGTCATTTTCTAATATTTTTTATTAGTATGTATGATATGATGTATAATGATTTGTCAAGACTCTCTAAGAATGATATTTGTCATTTTTCAACATTTTTATTAGTATATATACTAGATAGATTTTCGTGTCAAACACGATTTATGAATTATTTAAATAAAAATTACTAATTTTATATAAGTAATTAAGTTATTATATAACTCCTAAATCATATTGAAATTATAAATTGATTTGTTTTAAAAGTTGTAAAAGTATTACAATTAGATTGAGATGTATATTACTAATATATATAAAACATGATCATAAAATCATGTACTAAACAATATAGATTATAAGTAATTACATAAAAATAATAGAAACTTTCAACACATAAAAAATAATATAAATAATAATTTAAATGTTTAATGTCTTTGTAAAACCTTAAAGTAAGCTTTCAGCCTAGAAAACATACTCCCTCCAGTTCTTAAAAAGTTTCCATTTGCCATTTTGGGATGTTCTATTTGTTCTCATAAAAAATCTTTTTGTTTATGTCACAAATTTTAAACAAAAATAACCTTATGCGGTCTAATTTAATATTTTAATAATACTTATGGTCCTCACATATCTTCTATTAACTTCATTTTAACATTTTTATATTCTTTATGGTCCCTATATATTTTCCACTAACATTATAAAAATATTTTTTTATTAGTTATGGTCCCTAATTTTTTTCACTAACTTTTATTTAATTTTTTTTAATGTTTATGGTCTCCACTTTTCCTACATTAAATTTATTATTTAATAAAATAAGATGTCTATTATTTAAAAGATTTTATTTTTCTTAATTCTTGTGAATATTTCTTTATGGGAACTTCATTAGGGAATGAAAAGAGTATAATTTTACTATAATAATCAACTTATAACCTAACTTATTTATTTATGTGTTATACTTGTCATACATAGGTGATAGAATTTATTTCACCAACATCTTTTTCTTATTATTTACTTAAATAATTAATGTATAATCTATTTAATATGTGTAGTTTTTTTAATATAGCAATGTATGTAGTGTATATGATTATCTATAAAAAACTATTTCAATATTATTTTCTTTTCTTAATTTAATACAAAAATATTTTAATAAAACTAAATTTTTTACATAAATAATTAATATGTTATCCTATAATTATCTATTGTAATTAAAAGATACCACATATCTTAATTGATTGTACATGGTAAAAATTAGTAAATAAGATATAGTTTTAAAATCTTTAATTTTTTACTAATCTATTAAACAAATCTAATCAGAAAGATATTACATGATATGCAAAAAAAATATTTGCCTAATAAGAACATGAAAAGAGCGGAAAATTTTTTATTGTGAAGTCGACATGTGTCATAATCGTTTCTTCATTAGTATATTATACTAGTAAAATACCTATGCAATGCATGGTTTTTATAAAGTTTACTATCTATGAATATTCATGCGCAAATATAATTCATGATTATTTAATACTTGTAATTTGAGTTTATGAAGTTTGATGACCATTTGTTTAAAGTCATTTTTAAAATAATGAGTAATTAATATTTTAATAGATCTTATTAAACTAAGTAACAATTTTTTTATGATAAAAAAGATAATTTTCTATTAATTTAGTATAATGTAAATATTTTTGTAAGTAAATCAAATTTTCTATTTTTTGATTTAAAAAGACTATTTTTAAAATCATTGATACACTCCCAAGTTAATTAATATATACCATATTATTTTTAATTTAATTTATTTTTCTTTTATTTGTTCAATTATATATTCTTATATACATATCAAAAATATATATATAAATTTTTTTATATAAGTACAACATCTATTAATCTATTTATGTAGTTTCAATTCTTTTTAATTATGCTAATTAGGCTCATACTTAAATGAGACATACATAATAAATATT
The DNA here is from genome assembly GCF_026212465.1 of Amaranthus tricolor. Taxonomy (NCBI): domain Eukaryota; kingdom Viridiplantae; phylum Streptophyta; class Magnoliopsida; order Caryophyllales; family Amaranthaceae; genus Amaranthus; species Amaranthus tricolor. Next base: position 26,520,914 of record NC_080057.1, on the reverse strand, counting down.
ATATTTGAAGTTTTTTTAAAGTCATATACTAACGTTTGGAATCAAATGTTATATTCCAAATTAGGCATTCTTAATGATATATTATATATTTTTAAAACATTCTTTATTTAAACCTACCATCAAATATATAATTTTTTTTTAATAGGGAAACTATTAATGTCTACATGTCTTCTCAACTAATTAAATAATTTCAAATGGCAAGATTTTCATAGTTTTGCCATTTGTCCTTTTACTTTAAAATTAATAGTATTTATTTTTTAATAGGGAAACTATTAATGTCTACATGTCTTTTCATCCATTTAAATAATTCAAAATGGCAAGATTCTCATAGTTTTGCCATTCATTTTCCTTCAAGATTAATAGGAGTAGTATTTATTTATTATTTATGATTTAAAACTACCATCAAATATATAATTTTTTTTAATAGGGAAACTATTTTTGTCTACATGACTTCTCATCCAATTAAATAATTTCAAATTAAATAATTTCAAATAGCAAGATTCTCATAGTTTTGCCATTTGTCATTTTCCTTCAAAATTAATAGTACTTATGATTATAATTATGATAATTATGATTATGATTATTAGATGATATGACTGAAAATATATTTAAGTTAATTAATTTACCTCATTTTAAGAAGATGTATCAAGTATAATGATTTGACTCATCTTAATTTTATAAAAATCTAGATTAACTTTAACATATCATAATCCAAATGAAATTAATAATGTACAAGTTAAGTACAATTGAGTATATTTGTATGATTGTAATATTGGATTAATCTCAATTTATTCATGGTTTTCTCTTCCTCATTCTCATACATAGTGAAAAAGCAATAAATGAGAAGTTCCAAAAAGATTCATGTTCTAGTCTTTAAAATTTTAATTCTTTAAAATATTTTACATTTATTATTTTCTCTTCTTTCTATAACTTTTATAAACAGAATACACAATATATAAAGAGAATTAGTATCAGTATATATACAATTGATAATGAAAGATATTAGGAGTAGAACAAAATGAATGTTTGAGTGATATATTACAAAAAATCTGACAACATTTAGTCAAATAATAATTCAATTTTGGAGTAATTGATTATATCCAATAGGTTAATTATGCAAAGATTAACCACTAATGTTACTTTTTTAAGTAGAACATGTAACACTTAGATTAAATAAGCTCCACCAAAGCCAAGACACTTGGAGGAAAAGGGTTGGGCCAAACTCATATTTTATCATGCAATTATGTAGGCTAATGTAAAATTATTAAAGCCTAAGCCCAAAAAGGCCCTTCAGTCTATTAATATTACTTAATTGATGAGAAAGTTGATTATGCAAACATTTAAAATTAATACAGTGAAAAATAACATAAAAATTTAAAAAGTAATAAGGATATTAAAATTGTTTAGATAAGAATAAAAGGAATTAAGTAAAAAAATATATGAATGAAAATTTAAAAAACTAGTAAAAATATTACACAAAATAAAATTATAAAATAAAAAATTGATTCAAAATAAAATGTTGACAAATTCATTGATAAGAGAATAATGCATGAGAACATGTAACATTGCACAAAATTTGAAGTGATCTCCCAAAATAGAACAAACATTTACTGAAGACATTACTGAAAATTTAAAAAGTAAATATTATACAAAATAAAAATATTACAAAGAAATTGGGACGACTAAAAATAAAAATGTTTATAAACTCATTAGTAAATGACCAAAAATAAAAATGTTACAAAAGAGTAATACAGATTGCATATAACGTCAACATAGCACAGACAAGCACCAGTGGTCTAGTGGTAGAATAGTACCCTGCCACGGTACAGACCCGGGTTCGATTCCCGGCTGGTGCAAATGTTGATATTTAAAAAAAATTTTTTTGTCATCAAAAGTAAGAGGTAACAAAACTTCATAAGAGTTGCATCATATTCTATTTTTATGTCTATTACTCAATCTTCAGAGTGAGATGATGGCTTAATCGTTATAAGTACAAAGCCTCCAATTGTCGAAGATTCGATTGTTATTCATAAGCGAGAAGATAAAGTGAGTAGGTGCTTGTTAATGCTGTCATCTACGAGTTTATCAGTCTCGAACGATCCTGCTAATGTTTAAGGCCGTCTTCTATGAGTTTGTGAAAATGGGAAATCGAGAGGTAAAAACAATAATATCAAAGCATAAATTCCAAAAGATTGAAATCGTCTAAACTTATCATGCATCAGCCAGCAAATCGAGAGTGATATAGGAAAATACCATTAGTGACTCCCACATAGGCGGGGTTTGGAGGGTAGGATATACGCAACTTTATATTTGCGCTATATTATTCTCTACTTTCAGTACAATTAAAGGAATCGAGTTTTCTTTCCTATCCTACTAGTACAAACGAAAACTGATAAAGCAAAGATTCAGTGTTCGTGGCCGTATGTGACAGAATATCCGAGCAATGGACTCGATGTAGCTCCATCAATCGTCGGTTGGTGCGATGCTCGGAGTTAGATTTTTGTGGTTAGGATGATGAGAAGCAGCAGGAGAATCCCATCTTTCTATCTCTGGTCGTCGACCCAATCTCACCAGGTTGAAACCTTGCTAGTGTTCGAAAAAATCTGTTGTAATATTGAAGAATTACCAGCAAGCTCGGTGGGGTGAACAGCCTTAGACACTTCCCTAGTACACAACACCACTTCTCCATTTCAATTGCATTACTACAAGCTCCGATCGACATTCTGCATCGTACTTCACTGGATTGGATTGTATGTCATACAACCAAAAACGTGATGAAACTGTTTTCGGGTTTACCAATAATCGTTACATGAACATGACCCATCAAGAAAGTTATGGAAACGGTTATTGTCTCTCACCACGATCTCTCTTCCTGTTATCCTCGATATGATCTTGATTGCTGTATGGCAATCACCACAGACACGAAGGTTTTTTACAACTCTGATTACATGATCCGAAGGAGTACTGATTAAGCCAAATGCAATTGCCAACTTCTCGCTGTGATACTGAAGTAATTGCTCCTTCTCCTCCACCTCTATATCAAATAAAGCGAAATCTGTAGCTGGTACGTAGCCAGCTGCACGTACATCTGTGACCAATTCACTTAGTTTTGCATGTATCTTAACAGACAGAGGATGTGAAATGTCACCGGCTACAAACTGATGTACCGTACCACCCACTTCAATCCAACTGTACCCAGGAATCTTTTGGATGCCTTGCTCATTCATTCTTACCCTGATTTTTTCTGCTTCAAAATACTTGTTATTTGCAGAGTAAATATTTGACAAAAGAACATAATTTCCGGAATTCCAAGGTTGTAATTGGATCAACTGCTCTAATACATGCTCGGCCAAATGGGTATTCCGATGTAATCTGCAACCACTAAGCAATGCTCCCCAAACAATTACGTTTGGTTCCATAGGCATGCTATGAATGAAATGATAAGCTTCGTTTAATAAACCGGAACGACTAAGAAGATCTACCATACAGCCATAGTGTTCGATGGTGGGACTCATAGAATAAACATGATTTATGCTGTTAAAGAATTTCCATCCTTCATCAACAAGACCCGCATGGGTACATCCACAAAGTAGGCCAAGGTAAGTGTTACTATTTGGTTGAAAACCGAGTTTCTCCATCTGGGCAAATAGACCAAATGCAAGTTTGACATGGCCATTTATGGATAGGCCAGATATTGCGGCATTCCAAACTGCAACATCTCTATGTTTAATCTCTTTAAAAACTTTCCAAGCTGAGATAGAATTCCCACATTTTGCATACATGTCGATTAAGGATGTCCCAAGAACGAGGTTGCCCATCAACTCTTCCCTCTTCAAGGAGCTGATCACTCGCTCTCCCAAATTCATTGCTCCAAGCCTTGTACAAGCACATAGAACGCCAACCAGGGTAGTACTATCAGGCTTTATATTCTCTCTCTCCATTTCGAAAAACATGTCTAATGCTTCATTTACATAACCATTTGCAACATACCCTTGGATCATAGCACTCCAAGAAACCACATCCTTTTCGAGTATTTGATTGAAGACACCATGTGCTTTGTCCATACATCCACACTTGGCATACATGTCAACCAATGATGTCATCAGAACATTATCTTTTACCATTCCATTCAAAGAAACATAGTTGTGAATCCACTCACCAAACTCAAGCTCCCCTAAATTCGCACAAGCACACACAATCCTAACAATGGTAAAACCATCTGGTTTCAAACGGTTCTCCAACAAACTTCTAAACAAGCTCACAGCTTCATAAAATTGCCCATCATTTAGATACCCACTAATAATAGCAGTCCAAGAGACTACATTTTTCTCCGGCATACTATCAAACACCTTGCGGGCATCATAAATACTCCCACAATTTGCATACATGGACAGCAAACTTGTATTGACATAAACATTCCCCTCAAAACCCAATTTTACAACAAGATTGTGAATATTCAACCCCAATTGATACTCAGAAATTCTAGCACAAGCTTTTAGTATAAATGGACACGTGTAGTTGTTAGGCAATAAGCCATATGAACGCATAAGGTGGTAGCATTGAATAGAATCTTCAACGAAACCATTTGAAACTAATCCTGTAATCACGTTATTGAACATCGAAACCTTTGGATTCTTGTATCCATAAAAAAAGAGTTTTATATACTTGGTATTGCCAAACTGAGAGTAATAACCCAAAAGGGAGTTGATAAAGTTACGATCTTGACATAAGCCAAGGCGAAAGAGGCGTCCATGGGCTTGTTTGAGGTGCTCAAAGGATTCGAAGCCAATGTCGAAACAACTTTTTAGCTCCAAAGCTTTCAAGGACGCAGACACAATTCGCACTGCTGGAATTCCTGCAAACATCGCCATCTTCTTCTTCTTCTGTCCAACTAATCATGCCTACATTCAGTTTCCCGAAGACATTATCTTAGGTGATTGAGATCATTGCAACATTAGAAAGCACATAATTAACAGTGTTCAAGGAAAATTCTTTTCCTAAACTGGGGATTTCAAAGAAACTTCTAAACTAGAAAAAGTTGCAAAAGTAGAATCATAGGAATCAGTAGTAGGTGTTTAATAATGAAGATTGAAAATCATTGATGACCACTGATGATTAGTAATGTGGAAAGAAATAAATAGAACTATACAAAACAGATGAACTCCTAGCCATACCTAAAATATATCCATTGCAAGTAAGTGCATTTATGTATAATGCTAATAACATTAAGTTTCATTATCCTCTCCTCAGCCTTGCAGAATCAACTACATAATAAAACTATTGATAGAAAATAGCATTTCATCCGACCATCAACTCAAGTTTTCAATTGACGCCATTAATTCTATTCTAATTACCAATGATAACTAAACTAAATTCTATACGATACGAGAAATGAAACAAGAAACATGAAACGTTAGTTAAGTGTTTCGGAAACTTGGAAAATGGAATTTGATCCAGCTAAGATAAGGTCATAATGCTGTCCAAATACATTCATCATAAGCGGAAAATATAACCCATAATACCAATCATAAATCAAAAGTCTTATGTAACAGGAGATTACAATATAACTATAAGGTGAAAGGCCATCTTGATGCATATGAGAAGGAGAAAAGTTAATCTAGTGTTGTGAATGACAACTTCTCGAAACACGGTACGCGGCAAAGTTTCACATTTCGCACTTCAATGTTCTATACACTAGCATGTCACCTTATGCAAATGGGGAGGAGGGGAATTCTATCAATGGCCAGGTTTTATTTTCTACTCCAATTGGCAATAATATCATTCCTTGTGTTTCAATTACAATTATCATGAAGATTTAGAAAGTCAGGAATCAATATATAGAAGATTTAGGATTCAATTCGTAAAATATCAATAACATGTGATAGATAAACAGCAAATATTATGCTCCAAATTTCAATTACAAAATAATCTGAACCAAAAGCATAAAACAGCAATAAACAAGTAATTTCATAAGTTTCCAAAGCTATAACTGTTAATTCATTCCACTCAACAGTTTGAAGAGCAGAAAAGAAGGGAGGGAAACGTACTTGGAGTTCAAAGCCAAAGCAGCAGCAGCAGCCGCCGTCGCCGAGAATTCCACCACCGCCGCCTTGAACTCCGCCACCGCCGTCAGTAATTAAGGAAGCAAGAAAGTCGTTGTGTAATGAGTCGGAGGTTCATTATGGGTCATGAATCATGATCCAGCCTTTTATTAAGGTTTGGGTCGGTATTATTTGGGTCATGAAGTAAATTTTTTTTTAATAGTTTTTAAGGAGATTTGAGAGTCTTAATATTTTTAAATATATGAATTATAAAAATATAAAATAAAAATTATATTTAAAAGATAAATCTAATGAAATTTTATATGAAAAAATATTTTATCATTTATATATCTCTTAAAAATCTTAATTAAATTTCTCTTTTTTAATTTTTTGCATGTGATGTTGTCGAGAAGCAATCCTTAAACGTTGGATTATTCATTAATCAAAAGTTAAGATTATTGTAGAAAAATAAGTGTAAGATGAGATTATTCTAGATAATTTTTCCTTACGCAACTTATATTATAAAATTTTTCTTATTAATATAAAGAATTAGAATTAGAATGTTGAATCTTTTAACCATGTGAATAGATTAGTATCTTAAATATATTAAAAAAAACCGACACTTGAATGGCATAATACAAAATAAACTCAAAACTCTCATCTAAAGTTGACCTAAGACATCCTTCTCCTTGACATTTTACTACATTTAAACAAAAATCAAGAAAGAAATTAAAGAAATTGCTTATTTAGGCACCTTGAATTGTGAAAAAAAAAGTCAATTAAAGGAAATTTTGTCATCAAAACAAGGTTAAATAGTAACCTTTATAATTCTTTGCATCATCAATGTGCTCTCTCTATGCCACTAAGTATTTTTTAACTTTTTTTAGTTTGTTTTATTAAATTTGTCATATTTTATTTTGGCTGTGAACCACAATTCTTTATTAACTGATTTTTAGATCTCATCTACACATTTCTCTCGACCTCATAAAATACCAATTTATCCATTGGTCTTGGTCTCTCGGCAATAAATAAAGATGTTCAAAATAAATTCAACAATTCAATATTTACCCGATCTTATAACCGAATACGACTTATTTCAACATTAAAAAATTTTTTAAATTTTACAAAAATCAATGTAAATACTAAACATGCTTTTAAACTGAGATGAAACACTTACACTAGTATTCAAAATCCACCTAATAACCTAATAAAAATCTCTACGACAGTCGGCAAATATAAGAGACAAATTGGATTGAACGCATAATGTAACAAGTAAGCAACTCAGCTCACTACAATGCCAAACACTTCGTCACAAAAATGGCAATAACAAATCCAAAAGATACTCCAAATAGCATGATCCATACATATATAAATTCTGGGTCAACCTCAGTTTTTTATTATTTGATTGTCACCATTGTACCAAACAAATAAAAAATTGAAGCTTTCCCTATTTAAAATGAATAAATTTAACTACCCACAAAAGAAGCATTAATTGAGCTAACAACCTTAAAAGATCCAAACTTGGAGGTGGGAATTGAGAAAATAATGAGATTAAATGATCAAGAAATCATGGTGGAAGCAGACGAAACGCAGCGTTTGATTGACCCAGAAACTGAGCCATTGCCAACAGCTCTTATCAGGTGTTTGTATGTTGGACAGTTCTTGTCAAGATGGAGTGCAAGGTTATCTCTTTTCTTTCCTCAATAAGTATAATTTTATAATGCATGTATTTTGATTTTGGGTTTGTTTAATTTTGTTGTAATTAGTGATTAATTTGCTACTTGGTATTTGGATTATTTGGTTTTTGTTTAATTTTCTGTTCAAAATTGAATGTTCATGTATACTATGTTGAAATAATTTACATATGATTCCATTTCGAACAATTAGAGAGATTAGTTGTTTAAGATATTAGTTTGATGAGTTCTCCTATAACAATTGATTTTTAAGATGGAACCTAATTTCTGTGCAGTCAATTTTTCTCGTACGTGGTCTTACTGTGTATAAGCCCAAGGATAAATTTATCATATTTGCTTGTTTGAAGTATAATTTTGATGAATTTAAAATTGTAATTAAAGGATATTTAGTAATGATACAAAATATGATGATGACTATGATATCATCATTGCATTTTTGGAGGCAAAAGTGTTTATAAGAGATGATACACACAATTTTGAAAAAGATGATATGTCAACGATGTTTTGCTTTAGTTATAGTTATTATAGAAGATTTTGGTAGTTTGTTTAGGAATGTCTCCTTGAAGGGAATATGGGCATGAAATGTCCATCATCTTCCTTCATCCAGACCCTGTTTTCAAATGAGATATTGGGTTGTTGATGTCATGATGATGATGATGATGATTAGGAATGTCATTTGTTTTGTTTTTGAATTTTTGGTGGAACTTGTATGCAGAATGTGGGAATTCTCAGTAGCTTTATACATGATTAACATCTGGCCAGACTCTTTGCTTCTTACCGCTCTATACGGAGTCATTGAATCAGCTTCGGTTGCCCTCTTTGGCCCTGTAGTTGGGCAATGGGTGAACAAATTAACGTATGCCAAGGTTCGTTGATCTTATCATAATTGTATTTGATGTTTCGTTGTAGACTTGCATATGATGCTTGGTGAGCGCTTTGGAAAACAATGAGCCTCATCAAGTGTATATGCAAGTTAATGCTCATTACCCATGGGTTTGTGGGCCCGAGCCCATGGGTGTGTCTACATGAATGGGCCCACGGGGTGATTATGTGATGACTTGTCACGGCCTAACAAACGTGGCTTTGGATTTTCCACACATACAGGTTCTTCAACTCTGGACACTAACACAGAATGTGTCATTTATTGTTGCTGGAATCACAGTAGTTATTCTACTAGCCTACCCTGGTTTAGAGTGGATAATTTTTGTATCACTGGTTATGATAACTTATCTCTCAGGAGCCATGGCAGTGCTTTCAACCCTCGCAGGAACGATCTTGATTGAACGAGAATGGTAAGACTAGATCAGAATAGAAAGGAGTAATATGTAGATATCGGCATACCTCATGTTTTCTAGCTTAGTAAGATGATATTTTTTCGGTTTCTTAACTCTTGAGGGTCAATCCGAAATGAGATATCTGCTATTACAAGGGTAAGATTGTGTAAAAACATCCCTTCCGAATCCAGACCCCACTTAGGCTTGAGCCACATAGTGACATTGGCATGATTGTATGCTGCATGGAATGTTGTTTGGTTTTTAAACTCACGAAAATGAGATTTCAACATTAAGTAGAATATGAGAAAATCTTTATAACAGAAATCATATTGGATTTTCAAGTTGAGATGGTAGAAAACCGAAATGAATGCTAGAACCAATCAATTGGTTCACGTAGCCGATCCTAATCATTTGGGATTAAGGCTTGGTATTGTTATTGTGATTACAAAGGCCCGTTTTCGACCCTTATTGAGCCCTTTTATATCCCGGTTCATTTTAATTATAGTAGAGCCCCGTTTGTGCCTGGCCCGTGCCTATCTAAAAATGGGTCGGACAAGGGCTCAAAATGGGAGCCCGGCCCATTAGTCACCCCTAGCCATGATATTAGTAATTTAACCAAAAAATTACGATTTCTTTGTAACTAAAATTGGGCTTCTGGAACGGCCTATCAATCTAAACTCCGTCAAGACATGAACAGGGTTGTTGTGATGTCGGAAGACCAAACTTCAGGAGTTTTAACAAGGCTGAATTCTGTTCTTAGAAGAATTGACTTGGTGTGCAAACTAGGTGCTCCTGTGATTTCCGGTTTTATCATAAGCTTTGTATCATTGACAGCCTCGGCTATGTTTTTGGCTCTTTGGAATGTCATCTCTGTTTGTCTTGAGTACTGGTTGCTTAGCTCTGTATATAATGGGATACCGGCTTTACACATGAAAGATAGAAAAAGAAACGAGATTAGTTCTTGTGAACCCAAATCAAGCACATCTATTTTGGAGCAAATGCCCAACTCGCCTATTGAGGATAGAAGTGGCATTTCTTCCCCAGAAACCCAAGCATTAGGATGTTTTTCGATGCTTCCGTGTCTTGGTGCTTGGAAAGTGTACTTAAAACAAGAAGTGGTGCTACCTGGACTAGCCTTGGCTTTGTTGTACTTTACTGTACTCAGGTAAAAGAAGTCTTTATAGTTAGTATCTTACATCCTGCTCGAACAATGCCATTTATAGACATGTTCATGAAGGAAAGCTTTTAGGTTTATTTGTTCATATTAGGAAATAAATAAGATAAATTCTTGCACTTAATCTATTTGGAATAAAGAAATGAATAAGATAATATGTTTGGCTAATAGATGTTGGTGGAGCAATTAGCTCTAGCCTCCAGCTGAAAGTATTAACTGATTCGCTAGCCGTTAAGCTAGCTGTTTGAGGTAGTTGTCATAGTTGTTTGCTGTTTATGATAAAAAAAACTATTATGAGTAGCTTTTGGTTTTGGCCTAAATGCGAGTTTCCAAACACATTTTTCCGTTGTTTGACTAACTAAAAAGTCAAAAGCCAAAAGGTAAAAGCCAACAAAAAAAAATCATTTGCCGAACAACCCAAAATCTTGTACATACATGTTTTATATACAAGACTATCTTATTTAATTCCTAATAGTTCCCAATGGATTTTTTCACAAATGACTTTTCAAAGTAAATCAAGTTTCAAACATGGTTTTCGTTTACTCCATTTGATTCTTAGGCTATAGTGAGAAGAACCGGAAATGAAGGGGAAGGACTCAGATTCTTCATTTCACCTCACTACCCATGTCGGATCCTTGGCACCGACATTCCTTAGTGAAAAAATTCTTGAAATTTTTCACAAATAGTTGAGTCAGGGATACGTATCTAAGTCTGAATAACATATAATATGGAGGAAAATATGGCTTTTTTTTATTTCAGAAGGAATTTAGTTTCCACCTTCAAGAAACCAATACCTTGGCTAAAACAGATGACATACTTGGTTGGTCTTTGTGCAGCTTTGGTTCTCTGATGACCGCTGCCCTGGAATGGGAAGGTATACCTGCATATTTGATAGGTATAGCTCGAGGTATAAGTGCTATTGTCGGAATAACAGCAACTTTCACCTATCCAATACTAGAGTCTCATATTTCCTCTCTTAGGACGGGACTTTGGTCCATATGGTCTCAGGTATATTAACTAAACCTCTAAACTAACTCGCTATTCATAAATTTAACCATTTGTATCTGTTAGAGACTTAGAGTATATAACATATCATGTGACCACAACCATTAGCTTAAGCTTTTGGTGAGTTAGTCTCAAGACATGGTATCACAAGCCAGCATGACTAAAGATCACGGGTTCAAATTTCAATCACCCTCATTTTAAGGTGGAATATTTAGCGTCAGGTATGAGGAGAGTCTGTGTTACATCCACACTTCTAGCCTTAAGGTTTCTCGTGTGAGGGGGCGTGTTAGAGTATACATATCCCGGTGTCTCAACCATCAGCTTAAGCTTTTGGTTGAGTTGGTTCCTTGACAGTATCTGAACAAGTCTGATGGAATATTCTTGTGTCCTGATATGCAGTGGTCTTTTCTCCTAATATGTGTTGGTTCAATATGGGTCAAAAATCGTATAGCATCATCATACATGTTAATGGTTGGCGTTGCAGCATCCCGCTTTGGATTATGGATGTTCGATTTGGCCGTCATCCAACAGATGCAGGTAGGATATAACATCTTTAGTCGAAAAACAGATTTGTCACGTATTTTACCCTATGTTACTTTGACTCAGGAACTCATATCCAACACGGGTTTATGTTCAAGTGTTGAACTCGCCTTATTTGTGAATAACCACTACTTTTTTGCTGTGTTCAGGATCAGGTGCCAGACTCGGACCGCTGTATCGTGGGCGGGGTTCAGAATTCCATCCAATCAACTATGGAGTTACTGGGTTATGTCATGGGTGTAATTGTCCCAAATCCTAAGGTAGACTACACTTTGTGCTTCTAAATTCTTACTATATTTGGAATAGTCCATTTAGGTTCATAACAAACTAGTTTGAAGTTCGAGTTCAAAACCAAACTTTGAGTGACGCTGCGCTGAATTCATCAAAGAAGTCGTTACGATTTACTATTGAATGGAAGTAACATTTGCAAGTTCGCATAAATAAAAGGCGCAAATGTTAAATGCGTCGCATTACTATAGTTCATGATAATTCGAAACCAAAGAATTTACGTTCAAAGTTTGATCTCCAATGGGTAAGGTGGCGTTTATTTTTATAGTTACGGTTATGACGATATGACCTTTAATTTGCAGCATTTTTGGGAGTTGGTTTTGATATCCTTCACAGCAGTAACATGGGCTGCAATACTCTACACAACCCACATATGGCGTGTACGAAGGCATTTGTTTCATTTTGACAAGTTGTATCGACTAGCTCGGAGATTTATAGGATCATAGTCGTAAGTCCTACTCGAATCCTTTTCTAGTTGCCCTTGTAAATGATCACCTCATCCGATTTTGATGAGCTTAGAAGTTGAAGAGGTAATACGAAGATTATAGATAACAAGACTACTGAAGAACGACACGAAGAATTTGAGATTTACAAGAGCATGACAATATATCGGAAATATATATGTGGACGAACATTTGAATAGTTGTTCTTAGTTGTAGACTACGATTAACGATAAGGGTTGAATAAAGTATACTCTTTGACCTTTGTTAAGGAGGAACTCTCACGTTGTTTCTTTTTGTTCATGTAACTTCGTTTGTATATCTATATCTATATAATTGGGATTAAGTCTTTAGCATTATTGTAGGTAGTTGTATATGATCATTAGAAGACTATAATCTTGTGGTTCATCTTCCTTATTTGTTCTTCAATGCCTTTTTGGTGGGCTAAAAAGTTATGGTAGCAAATGCATTTTGCTTTAAACATTTTCTTCAAAATTAAGGAGAATACAAATTTTCCACCGTTCTTTTATCCCAACAAATATTTTTTTTTCTTTGGAGTAATTTTCATGAGAACTGATAGTTATTTCAGTTGGAGTAAGTCACTTTTTCATGTTAGGTTTTGGGTTTAATTTATTTCGAACTTTCATAAAATGCCAGTGGTAACACTTTGTAAGATTTTTCCACATAGTACCATTCAGTTTATGCCTTATCTAACTGTCGTAGTATTTTTCGTTAAATTCTTGTCAATTTCCGTTTAATTCACCGTTTTGACTTTTCTACCCTTATTACATGTTGGTTCTTGTCTTTATAATTTGCCCTAACCATTGGAAAGCGTTAATGAATTAAACGATGAATTAATTGTCAAAATGGTAAATTAAGCATTTGAGAGCATAAAAATGGTTTAGGGCAAATTATAAAGATAACAATCAACACTTAAGGGTGAAAACGTCGAAATGGTGAATTAAACGGAAATTGACAAGAATTTAACGGAGAATGCTACGGCATTTAGATAAGGTATAAAGTGGATGCTACCATGTGGAAAAATCTTACAAAAGTGCTACCACTGGCATTTCATGAAAGTTCGATTCTATTATGTAGAATTTTCCTAATTTTAATCTAGCTTTTACCTTTTCTCGGCTAATTATCATTAGTATTTTCAATTATAATTGTTTTTATGCAAAATTATTTTACAAGGAAATACATTTTCATATTAAACATTTCCTTAAATTTTGTAATTTTAGTTTCTTTAATCGACATATACTCAAAATATTAATGATAAAACTAAAAGTGGTTAATGAATAGTACTAAAAAAACAAATTAAACATTATAATAGGAATGAAGATAAAAATGGCTTTGTTTCAATGTACTTTCACAATATTGTGAGAAGTCTATGATTTTAGAGCTAGAAATTTAAGACAATTTATCCCCTATTCATTATTGAAAAATTAATTTCTTTTATATTCATTTCTTATTTACAATACTAACTAACATGAATATCATTTTTAATTTAAAATCCTCCAATTACGAAACGAGCTCATATAACTAACTTATTTCTCTAATTAATCAAGTTGTTGCTTGTTTTAACATGAAAAATGATCATTTAAATCTATAAGAGTATAAGTAATTCCTTTAAAACGGTAAATATGTATTGGATTGGCCAATAAAAATCATTCACATTGAAGCCCCTTTCATTTGAAAATTTGTGATTGTTTGAGGAAGGTTTGTTAGTTTGCTTTGTTTATTTCTTCGGTTCATCCACCGTCATAAAGTGGTGCCACTGCCGCCCACTTAAATTGATCCTTTCTTTTCCAACATTCATTCAACCCCAATTCCAATTTTAAATATTTTTAGTAATTTCCATGGAATTCAGATTTTTCCCTGATTCAGTTTCACAGCTACAGGTATATAAAGCTGCATTTATTCATCCATTTTCTGTCTTCTGAATCTTATTTTCTTTTATTGGTTTTAAAATGAAATTATTAAACCTTTACATTATTTAAAGTTCAATACTTTATGGTTATTTTATGCTATATTCTTTTGTTTTTAGTTGGATAATTGGATTAATTTTTTGGGTCCTTTAAGCCATTGTTTATGCTTGGAATTTTCCTAGTGGGTCTAAAAAAAGGGAGATAATTGCTTACCAACAACGGGATTCATATTCGGAAATTGATTGGTTTCAGTTTTACTTGCATTTAATTGGTCAAATCAGTTTTATTCTTTTGATTTATGAGGGCAAAAGGCATTAGTATTTAGTTGATATAGTGATGAAAAGACTAAAAATTTGAGAAGGAAAAATAAAAAGAGGTGGGTTTTCTTGAGAATCTATGGTGGGTTTCTTCTCTTTCATTGTAATTTTTGATCGTTTTTAATCATTTCTTTTCTTGATTAGATGTTGAATTAATGAGGTGGGTACTTTTTTGTTCTTGGGTTTTTGAAGTTTTGGAGTTTATTATGTTGGTAATCAAGAACCCTAATTTTGGGAAGTGAATTGGGTTTTTTTTTTTGTTGCTATTTTTCGGTTTATTTTGAGGATTTTTGTTGTGCCCTTTTATTTTTCCATTGATTTATTATCAATTGCTTCAATGGTTATTTTTTAACCTTTGATTGTTTATCTAAGACCTGTGATTATGAAAAAGTAAATGGTTAAATTTCTTAAATTTGCTCCTAAATTTATTGATAATGCCTTATATTCCATTGTTTCTATTGATTGACGGATTGCACTCTGGAATTCAGGTATTTCTTTTATTACTTTAATCCGAAGGTGATATCTGGGAAATGGGTGAGCCTGGTCAGCTAAAGCGAGCTCTGATAGATGCGTCAGCCGGAGCAATCGCTGGTGCTATATCTCGCACTGTTACGTCGCCTTTGGATGTCATTAAGATCAGGTTTCAGGTAGTTAGCTCGCATATTTTTGGGTAGTCTATTGAGAAGTGCATATTTGCTGTTTATATTTGACTCTGAGTTCACAAATTGTGCTATATACTCGCCAATTCCGCTCCTTGGTATACACATTGTGCTTAAATCGAAAATTCATACATTCTAGTACCTTTGTGGCTTTTACTTGATAAGATTTAATTTAGCCAATACTGAATTTTATTGGAGAGTTGGGGGGCGGGGGAGGACGCAATGACCATCTCTATGCGTGTTCTATAGAATCAACGATGAGGAGAATCTTTATAACCCTTCCCTAATGGTTTGACTATATAGTCAATGTTGTTGAGAGTACATATGTTTTGAACTACTAACGGTTGTTCGATTGATGATAAGATTTCCTGACAAGCCCGATGAGCCACTATGAATTTAATTTTTCTTCTTTTTTGTCCCCTGGTTCAATCTTGTATGATTAAGTATTTTCGTTAATTTTACGTGATGTGTGCGCATTAACTCTATCACATACCATGAAGGCTTGAATGCTGAATATTTTTACTAATCGCATTTCATTCATTCCATTACCCGAATGCTATAAAATGGCTCCCACCAAGGTTCCCACTAGGCAAGGTCTAGGGATTTGAGTTTATGTGACCTTACCCTTGTAACAACAAAGAAGTTTTCGATTGATTCTTGATGGCAAAATCATCACAATTTCAAGTATATAAGAAGTGCACATGATTTAATGTTTAATACCTGTCATTCTGTCGCAGTCTATAATAATCCGGAACCAAAGAATTATACTCCCTCCTATTCACCTTAAGAGTCCCATTTGACTTTTTCACGGATTTTAAGGAGAGTCAAAAGTGGGACCCTAAAGGTAGGAAAGAGAATAGTATTATGGGTTTTTAATGTAAGGGAGGAAAATTAGTATGAGTAATAGAGGGTATAATTGAAAATAAGATAAAGCTACTAAGGGCATAAAAGTCAAAAACCCATACCAAAAATAGAAATGGGACAATTAAGGTGACTTGACCATAAAAGGAAATGGGACACATAAGCCGAATAGGAGGGAGTATTTCTTTTGGTGCCATCGAGATTGGACAATTACTGATTACTTATGTGTACTAATATTTGTCATTGACTTCTTCATAGGTCCAATTGGAACCGACCACTTCATGGGCTCTGCTTCAGAGAAACTTGTATGGGCCATCAAAATACACCGGAATGTTACAGGCGACTAAGGACATCTTAAGAGAAGAAGGTCTACCGGTAACTTCATGATCATTTTTCTTCTTGCGTGATGATATTTTATTTTAACTTGTGGTCCGACTTTATGCAAGGAAGATAAAGTGGAATTGAATGCTTGAACTTTTAAATTTAACGTCAATTACAATCCTTGTGGTTGGAAGAAAGATGTGTTTAATTGCAATAATTATGACTATGTCTTTACTCATTTTGGAGGGTTCTTGTCTCTTTTCATTTTCAAGTTAGTTTGTCCTGCCAAAGTTTTCTTGTTCATGATGAATCTTTATCTGAATTCCGAGAAAACGTAACTTGACTATAACAAAGCATCTCTTCTGTTCTTCATCCCTATCTCTTGAAACATGGAGTTTGGGAGTATTAAGAGTAGTTATTATGTTAAACATGAGAACTACTGATGTTGATATCTGTACAGCAAAATAGTCTTCCGATTGTTCCCTCTTGCAATTCTGCCTGCTGTTGAAAGTAAAACTAAGTAGTGGCTATTAAATTTGACATTCCCGTGTCAATTCTCAACTAAATATTTCTTAAATGATGATTCAAGCACTGTCACGTGATTTATTAATCTCCTTGCGAATCGCGAATCAAAAAAAGCGAACTATGCTCGGTTTTGGGCTATTTTAGAGTCATTTTGAGCGAATCGCGAATCTAAAAAGCAAATTAACTAGCGAATCATGTTACATTGGATTCAAGTTCTTTACAGTTGATGAACTTCTGTTGGTTGTTTGAAGTTGTGATCTTCATCTCTGCAATCGTGTTCGTTTTGTTTGTCAGTACTCTCTGTTTGGGCCAACATATCAAAAATCAATTTTTTTGTCTACATGGCAATAATTCGTACTTACATTGATTTATTGTAGGGTTTTTGGCGTGGGAATGTCCCCGCTCTTTTAATGGTTATGCCTTATACATCCATACAATTCACTGTCTTACACAAGTTTAAAACATACATGTCTGGATCTTCCAAAGCAGGTTTGTTTGCAACTTCTTAAGTGCTATTATATTGTCTTCTCGATTAATACCTTATTTAAGATTTTGAGTGATCGGGTAATTTGAATAGAATTTCATAATGTATGCTGTTTCATTGAGCGGGGAAGCACTAACTTCCACGATAAATCCATTTTGCAATTTGAGGTTGTAGATTTTATCGGTATCACGTTCTGCCTTTCTATTAAAAATGTTTCGGTCAATCATGATGTGGGCTCAGTATTCCTTTTCTTTTATGCAGAAAATCACATCCAGTTGAGTCCGTACTTATCATACATTAGTGGGGCCATTGCAGGATGTGCAGCTACTATTGGATCATATCCATTTGATCTTATACGGACCATATTAGCCTCACAGGGTGAGCCAAAGGTATGGATAATTATCAATGTGAATGTTGTAAAGTTTTTAAGAGCCTTTAAATTTCCATACGTATCCGTCAGTTTATCGTGTATTTGATTGTTTCACTTTTGGTCATGCTTTCTCTGTTTATATGTTTAGTCATTGATTTTTTAGCTTGTCGATCAGCACGGATATTTAAAATTCTAGGGTTCTTCTATATGTAGGTATACCCGACGATGAGGTCTGCATTAGTGGGCGTTTTTAACACACGTGGCTTGCGGGGACTGTATTCTGGTTTGTCACCTACACTAGTTGAAATTATACCCTACGCTGGCCTTCAGTTTGGTACTTATGATACATTCAAGCGTTGGACAATGGTATGGCTTGCTTACTTTTATTTTCTGCTTTTTTGAGCTTATGGCTTTCTTTTGACCAGTATAACATAATTTGCTAGTTAATTCGCGATTTGCTCAAATTTACCCAAGAATAGCTTAAAACCGACCATAATTCGCTTTTTTCGATTCGCGATTCATGAGGAGATTAGCTAATTTTGTGACAATGCTTTTGATTGAAACTTATGCACATTAATTCTTTGGACAGAAATTGTTTTTGTAGTTTCACATGAAATTTCTGTGTAAATCAATATAATGACATAACGTCATTGTAATATTGTGGCCAAGGAAAAAAACACGGTTGTGGATGCGTTTGCGGAAACGCGGTGTCGCGGAAAGTGGCTATAACAGATTAATAATGCAAATCACGATTGGCCCGGTGCTAATTTTGGATACAAATCACATTAGAGGAGTTTTCAGCTTATAATTGCATTTTTGTTGAACGACTATTATTATGCAATAGTTATAATTACACTATATGAGGTGGTTACAGTGGATAATTAATTAACTTATTAGTTATTTATTTTTGTTTAACAATAGAACTTGATGGGTGTTAATGAAAATTTAACGGGGAGATATTGTAAGAACCATTTTTACAATTTAGGGAGATGTTAGAAGAGATTTTTTCTTTAACCTCTTCTTGACAAATAATGTAACGGTGAAATATCAGGCGTTACAGTTACATAACAATCAATGCGGTGTTTTGACAGTGAAATTTCATACTCAGTTATATAATAGGATTTAACAATTCTCAAACAGGTTTTTGATTGTAAACTTTGATGAAGTACTGTTTATATGTCGCAAAAATCTTTTAGCATAGAATGTTGAATCCATTTTGCTGATTGGAATTACTTCTTGTAGGCCTGGAATAGAATGAGAGGAAATTCCAGCGATGATAGTCCTTCAAGCTTCCAGCTTTTCCTCTGTGGATTAGCGGCTGGCACATTGGCAAAGGTTGTCTGCCACCCATTAGATGTCGTCAAGAAAAGATTCCAGGTAAACCATTTGGCCGTAAAATGTTGCTAATATTATACCCATATCAACGTGTCGTAATAAATGTGTAAAAGGTAGCAATTCCATATGCGCTCGTATAATCATTTGGTTAGGCTTTCAACGTGACCATGGTTGTGGGAAGTGCTTGACCATTTGTCTGCCCTAAATAGATATGGAATCTCTCTTTATGAGGACCTTTTTCGAGCCGAGAGACTATTTGGCCGTATCCTTTTTTATGGGTATGGGTTGCCGCCTTCCTTCCCTCCCCAAACGCTGATCATAGTTCCAATGGGCGGAATACCCTGGGTACGATGATGATATGTGGTTGTAACCCTACATCCTGCCATCGGCATACCCTTTTCTTTCCTTGTTGGGTCATTAGTTAAAACTTTAAAAATATTATCTTCGGAAAGTTTCTTTATGACGAACAAGTCAACACGATGGAACAAATTTGAGTCTGACCGGTAATTGAATTTTAGGTGGAAGGATTGCAAAGGGATGTGCGATATGGAGCAAGAGTGGAGGAAGGAGCGTACAAGAACATGTATGATGCCCTCTTAAGAATTTTGCAAGCGGAAGGCTGGGCTGGTCTCTACAAAGGCATTGTTCCATCCGTTGTAAAGGCAGCGCCCGCTGGTGCTGTAACTTTTGTCGCTTATGAATTTACGTCCGAGTGGTTGGAATCCTTGACGAGAACCTAATGTGTACTTTCTGGTTCTCTTATATCCATTCTTTTCTTTTTTTTTTTTGTTTCAGCCAATTTATTCTAGAAGACCCTGTTTCGGCCAATTTCAGGGTCTGTCTGCAATCTGTTACCCATTCTTTTATCGTAGAGTGTAGACAAACCCATGATCATCGTCGAAAACCCCGATACTTGTACTTCCTCAGTCTTTTAACAGTCACAACATTTCTCCCGAACATGTGAGAACCTTTCGGGGAAAACGTTGCAACTATTAAAAGACGGAGAACGTATATCTTAAGATAGTGTTGGATCATAGGCGGTCTCATTTCTACAAATGCAAGACGCTTGTGTTGATAACGTATGCGTATACCGGCATTTCAATATGGGATGCTACGATGCCTTTTGAAGACACTGAAAAGTGCTGAGTGCGATACGTTTCGAATACAAAGAACTAGGAAATAGAGCTTAATAATGAAGGATCTATTGCTGGCATTGCATCCAATTTAGGACTGGTGTACTAATAAGTAATAACTATTGTTTTATGTACAATATACCATATATTCTTATTTGACAAGGGCACCTTTTCGTTTTTCCCTATTGTGAATCGCTAACAAGGGCACATCTGACTCTCCCAAACCCGATTTAGACGGAAGTAACTTAATGACGTTAACTGACGTTGGTTAACAAAATGACGTCTCAATTTATATGTTAGTCTATACGAGGAACGATCAACTTTGTGGGTGGTAAAACTTGGAAAACGGATATTTTTCATATAAATGAGTTGATCGAGAGGCAATAAAAGAGCAATCTTCACTCGTTTTACAATCATTTTACAAGGTGTTTATGACCATTTACACTAAACCCAAATGGGGTGATATATACAAAAGTTCGATTTGTTAGGGACGAGGCGCAATAAGCCTCTACAAAATTCGAAAAACAACATACAAATAAGGTGTACGTTAAAATAAGGTGTTCTAATAATATCAAACTGAGATTGTGAGTAATCGAGATTCTAATCATGAGTATTAAAGGGGAAAAATTTTCAACCATTACGCGAATTTATAATTTTTGCTTGGGTTCTTTTTATAGTATTATATTTTTTCATTCCATTGAAATTATTATAAATAGTTTTAAAAGTTCTTGATTAAGAAAAATTTGTAGTGTTACTACATGCGAAAATTTGAAATCAATAAGTGGAAAAATAAAAAAAAAATAAACAAACTAATCTAAGTTTCAAAAATATTCCAAAAGTAGTTTTACAATAAAGTGTGCCATAAAAAAATGAATCTTTATACATACACCAAATTTCCTTCTAATTTGCAATATGAAAAATACTATAGATAAAAAAAATTACCAATGAAATTAAAACAAACATGAAAACGATCCAACTACATTTATCATCAACATAATAATAGTTGTCGTTGTCGTTGTCGTTATTATTGTCGTTGTTGTTATTGTCATCGTTATCGCTATCCGAAGAAGTTAAGCTATATTCAACTTGATTAGCAAAAGATTGATTTTCAAGATCATACTCGACGGGTATATACCAAATGAAAAGCAAATAGAAAAAAGTTTTGGACATGATGAATGAAATTAGAAAGATATGAATTTTAAAAATGTTTTGCTATTAATGATTTTTTTTAATATGGTGATTAGGGTTTTTATAATTGTAGATTTATAAACTAACTACCTAGGAAATAGGATGTTTGTTATATCTTTTAGCTAGATTTTTTTATCTTATTATTTTTTTTTTGTGTAAAATTTATGTTTTATTTTTTATAATCTTTTATTAAGAAAAATTGTTTCGAATCTACTAAATTTTCGCAACTACATTGAACTTACAAAAATTGAAAACTATAGATTAAACTAATTAGGGTCGCTTAGTTTTTTATATATGCTGTTATAATGTTCATAGGACAAAATATGTACTAGTATTCAGATGTAGCAATCTACGTGGCATCACATAAATCATTCATTTTGAATTATATGTTGAATTAGGCTGGACTTATTGTGAATGCTAGCATGTTAACGGGGAAAAACGAGGTGCACACACTTTATAAGCCAAAGAAATATTTACTATTCCATAACCATATGGCAATGCGGCAATGGTAAGGAGGTCTCTAATAGCTTATAAAGTCTGCACACCATCTTTATTTTGTTGATGTGGGATAAACCATCCCAATATTATGTTTGCCAATTGATTCAAGGAAAAATTAGCAAGAATAATACAACTTTTTGTTAATTTTTTTACAATAATACCAACTATTGATTAACCATGAATAATACCAACTTAAGGGGTATTTTTTTAGAATAATACCAACTTTAGTTTATTAACTAATTTACCAATTTTTTTGTCTTAAAATCACCTATAGTTTGGTTTTTAACATGTTAGGAATTTTCTAGAAAAACACCCTTTTAAGTTGGTATTCTTCATGGTTAATCAATAGTTGGTATTTTTGTAGGAAAATTAACAAAAGATTGTATTATTTACGGTAATTTTTCCTCGATTCAATGAATGCCCTTGGAAACACTCAAGAATTCGAGGCTTCTTTGTTATAAAAAATTTCAATTTTGATCTAAGAATGATCGACCTTTAAGTGATTCATTATGATCAGTTATAGCTTATAAAAAAATTTTAATTTTAACCTTATGTATGTCAATTATGATCTTAAATAGATCAAGTACTGAGCACATATTGAGAAATATTATAATTTGGCTGATTAGGCTATCCGTTTCATATTGAAACGGTCTCGTCCAAAAACAGCTCTTTGGTATGAAGGCAGTTTGTTTGCACATAAACTTAAATACATAATTATACTTTTGTTTGTTTAATTAATAATTAAAAACAAATTTTTTAATTTCTACGAATTTAACAATAAAAACAAATTTATCCACCGGGTAAGCTACATATTCATCTAAAAAAGAATTGAGAATATAAAATTAAATGTTTTTATTATTTACAACTACCTATTAAAAACATATATAATTATTCATATTCAAACTTATTATCAAATAACCCGCATGCGACACGCGGGTACATTAGTGAATGAATAGAGATAACTAAGCTCGTCAAACATCTTCAATACTACTAGTAAAACTAAAAGATTTGCGTTTTTGTATAAGAAAGTCTCATAGTCTCACAATATATAACTTGTTGATTTTTTTTTTTGGAAAATAAACAATATAATATTAAACAACGAAACCGACATAAAACCCAGAGACATTATTCTCCTCTAAAACAAATTAAAAGATCGAGAAGCCATCATTCTACTTTTGGATTATTAATGATTAATGATATATTCAAGGCAATAATATATTTCTCATCTGTCAAAAGAAAAAAACTTTCTAGAAAATTATTAAATTCTCTATTATGAATAAAACATACAATGATATTTTTAGAAACTTATTATTTCCGTTAAACTAACTTATCTACCAATTAAATCGAATAGAAAGATAAAGCAAACCAACTATTAAAAGAAGTATTAAAAAAATATAACACAATAAAACTCTATCGCTTTTATAACAGCATGAATCCCAACAACTGTACTCGTCGTTATCATTGTCGTTGTTGTTGTTAGGATCGTTGTTATTGTTGTTGTCGTCGTTATTCGTATTAGTTGTTGCATGAAATTGACGATGATTGGTTTGATAATTCGGAAAGAACCATGCAACGGGCCAACCAATAACAACATTCTCTTCAACAGTCACTTGATTCTCGACATCATGCTCGTCTGGGATTGCATTCACTTCGTTATTACCAACACTTCTACACATGATTTATGAAATTTAGGGAAAATTTTAAAATATTTTGATTATGGAGAAGATTTAATTATACGTAGAAAACTTTTGTATAATGTTTTTAATTTGGGGATTGGTTTATATAGAATTAATGTTTTTATAAAGCTAAATTTTAATTTTAAATATAAATAACTAATTTAAATACAATAAAAATCTTATGATGCTAAAATTTAAATATGGCCATAACGGACCCTAATTTTGCGGCAGAAAGATAGCTCAACTAATATGCTTGAGGAAATTTTCTTTCTAATTAATTATTAAGAAAATCATTAATAACTAATTCTTCAAACGGCTGTTTATTAAAATTCAAACAAAATTTAAATAAATATAAAATCAACTTTTCCTCTCAACATGACAATTAATACGAAATTTTATAAATATTAAATTATAAAGAAAATCATTTTTTTTTCTAATTAGTTATTTTTAGGCGATTATTAAAATTCTTTATTTATTATAGAAATTGGAAAATATTTACGCGAGAATAGTACTACAGAGAATTTTTAACTAATCTATTTCTTTCAAAAAATATAATAGAATTAGACCTAGTCAAGGTTTTCACTAATTAATAATTGATCAAACGGCAAACTCTGGTTAGACTCAAGGAATATATTGTTATAAGTTTATTAGTTATGATTTTAAAATTTATAGCTATCAAGTGATATATGTAATGTTCGTAGGGTTCATAATTTAAAGTATTTTATAATTTACTTTTTGAATTGATTTATATCCTAATAAACATGGGCGTTTTAATGAGAATTCTTGTGCAATTAAAAGTGAGTTTTTGACCATTTGTTTCTTATTCCCTACGGCTTAGGGTAGGAATTCGAATATAGTTTGACTAGGGATGGGCATGGGTCTTGAATTTTAAGGGTTCAGATCCTTATTTTAAGAGTCTGGGTCCACTTATTTTTGGACCATATGGATTCTGGTCGGATGTGGATCCATGACCATAGGGTTTGGGTCCGAGTCTACACGTTTGAGACCCAAATTCGAGATCAGTTAGACCTGCTATGACTCAACTAGGTAAATATTTCAGTACTCATTAACATTAGTACAATTTAATTAACATATCACTTACATTTTCATAACATGTATTTTAGTTTTTGTGGGACCCATACCCAACGGAAGCCTATGCAGCTGTACTCGAACACTTGGGGATTCATTCAGGTGCGTGGAGGGCTTCTGTGCCACTCATATGCTTCGACATTGTCGAAGTACATCTACCAGAGCGCGTACTGCGCCAATATGGGTTGGTACAAGGCATTCCACCGCCTTGTGACACTGAACCTCAGTTGCACCAGATTTCACGCAAAAATCAGGGTACCACAAACTGGATGGACATCAACTGGCGTCACATCGCTCGTTGGGATGGTAGAATGGAGCTACTGGCACAAGGCGCGCCGATCGATGTTCATGGCGCACCTACTACACCAGACTACATGCCGTGGTTCCTCTCCATCACGCGCCAATGGATGACACCACGTGCCATCTTCGCAGCAGCACATTCGCACCTGCTGCGCCTACGATGACCCAATTTGTAAGCCTTCATTTGCATTTATATGATTAAGTTGCCGATTAAATGATATAATGTTACATTAACTAAATATTAATTGCAGGCACAAGGTGCGGTAGCAGTGATGTGGTACAGCCACGAGGAGCCGGTGAGGGAGATTGCGCATGGCATGCTCGTCAGCTCGCAGTTCCAGCACTTCATACCGAAAGGAGTCCTCACCGACTACCGCCCATATGCACGTCTCATCTCCTGCTTATGACTATCATTTGGAGGAGATGGACCATTCATACCCCGTTGACGTTGTAGGGACCTCGCAGGCTGGGCCATCACAGCCATCACAGTGGGTGTCGCCTCTAACTATCGTAGGAGGCGTAGGAGACCAACTCAGTTGGATAAGGTAGATGAGGGTCTTGAGCGTTAATGTTTAACTTTTGTGTATTTGGATCGACTATATATATATATATATATATTTATTGAGTTGTATATTTCAAACATTTGTATATATTTTGTTGTATATATATGTTTAATTACTTTATCATAGCCTCTAAGCTTTCACTTAAGAATGATCGGAGTTTTGGCGATAAATCATGCCGCCTGAAATATACATTGACTTGTAATTAGTTTTTCTAATGTCTCTAATGCAAATACAACAAATAACAACTCAAAAATTAAGGAAAAAAACCTTAGATTATTTGGTTCATTTTTTTAAATTTTTAGCTTAATGGTTTCAAATTTTCACTACAGGCCGGCATGAGTCGTCATCAACATGACAACATGTCATTATTTATAGGAATTTGATGAACAATGCCGTACTACACTTGCCGTACTTACAATTGTACAAAATAAAAGTCTACGATCACGGTTTGACTTTTGAAAATTAAATACTATTTTTAATTCATCTTTAAGTGTCTCATTTACTTTATGCACTTTATTCAATATACTTATTTAATCTTTAACATATCTAATTATGTGTAATTAAAAATTATCAAAAGTTGATATTAATAAACTTTACATTAAAACGATTCAAATGAGATCTCATATGATTATATTTTATCTTATTGATTAATAATAAAATACAATTTAAGAGTGATAAATGAATAGTGTCCTAAAAGTAAATGCGACATCTAATGAGAATAGGAGAGAGTATTATTTAAAATAGATTTTTTTTATTTCAAAGTTATATGATATGAAGTACATTTTAAAATAAATAAAATAAATAGTCAACGTTATTGAGAATATAATAATTTCCAAAATTGATATTGAAAATGAAAATTATTTTATGGCCTTTTCTATTTCTAATTTTTAGTGTTTTAAAAAACAAAAAGCCGATAATGAACGAATGTGAAGCAGATTTATTTAGGGGAAAAATAACGACTAACGATAAGAACGTTAGAATAATAATGCTAGGCTTGCACATATAAGGACATAATTTGGATATTATTATAAGCAACATGGTGCTGCGTCAACTCTGATTAGGATTTTGATTATTTTAAGTCAAATCAGATAAAATACTAAAAAATAGTATAAATGTATGCCGAATCGTATTTGGAGTAGAGTATAACGGGATTTGGTATTGTATGTTCATAATGGGTTAAAAGAACGACCAAAAGTGAAGAGGGTTGGTTAGTAAAGAGGTGATTAAGGAGTCCTACAAAATAAATTATTGTTGTATTGATCTTATACGTAAGGTTTCTTTCTAGAAAATGGAGAGTTCGTATATTTTATTATAGTGTAGGTTGAGAGATAGAAAAAATTAGATAAAAATTATCTCAATCTTACTTGAATAAAAATTTTATATGCTTCAACTGAGATAAAATCTAATTTTCAGAGAAGTCGTATTGCATACGGTGAACATAAGTAAAAATTATACGGAGAAAACATGTTTAAATCTGTCATTCAATTTTTTAGTGCAAAATTGAGTTAGTTATTGATTATTTTATAGGATTTTGGAGAATTATAGATTATTTTATAGGTTAAATATTTTTCCTTTTATTTACATAAAAAGAGATTAATTTTCACCATCTATACAGTAAATTAATTTTCTTTCCCCTTTTCTTGCCGATAGGAGAATCCCCAAACTTACCCTAATATCAAAATCCAATATTCTTATTAATTACTTTTAAATGAATCTTAGAAGCATCTTAAGTACTCCTAATTTAATTAATACTGAGTATCGGGTTTTATCTTAATAGTATTACTTTCTCTAAGTAAAATCCTAAGTTTAGTTCTCACCTACTACCCTTACCATATACTAAAAAAATAATAAACAAAAAATTGTATTCGTGCCAACTTGACACGATCTACACTCTTCAAGGAACTCGGTTTAGTATAAACTAATTCAACCCATGAGATCATTTAGTCGGGAATTACAAAAGACTAATTCTTAGAACATGCTCTAAATATTGCACTACAAAGACTAATTTTTTTATTACAAATACGCATTAAAAAATACATCTTTGAAGAAAGACTAGAGTAGTTTTATCCGTACTTGTAGGTTGTACTTGGGTGCGTACTTGTTTTGCGTACGTATTTTAAGTTTCTAAATACTCTTGAACAATACTCGTAGTTTATATATTTTCAAAAGTAGACTTCAAATAAGGGTGGACTTTTCCATTAAGTAATACGATAGATAAATAAATTTACAAGTTTTTTTTAAAAAAACATATATAAAGTTTGGATCATATGGTAATCTTCAGAATTAATGAACGAAGGATAAGAATATATGTGACGATTGTTGATCAAATTAATTTTTATCGGATATTGTTGAATAAAAAATATGCTTTATTATATAATGACCATCTAGCATGTCAATTTATTTTAATTTAAGTAACCGATATAAGAGGTATAGAGATTTTATTATTATTATAATTATTATTATTATTATTATTAGTAGTAGTAGTAGTAGTATTAATATTAGTGACAATAAAAAGATAGAGGTACAAAAGCCAAAAAGTTATAAAGAGGCGATGGAAAGAACTAATTAGAATTTTGATAAGAATTCTTTTTGTGAGAAACATTCTCTCAGTGAGATAATATCAAAATAAAAATTTTATATTCCTATAATTTATATTAGTTGAAAATTCAACTCATATAGAAAACATATCTCACTATAATACCACTTCATACAACAATTTATACCGAGAATACTTGAAATAGTTGGATCCCGTGCAAGAATAATTCTCTTATCTTTTGGATTAGCTATATTTAATTTAAAATTAATTACCATAGGAAAATTACATTGTAATAATTCAATTAGGTTGTCCATGTGTCAATTTTTAACTCGATTAGGAAAAAATTGACCGAATCTATTATATTGATAGGTTTTCTAAAATTTAGTTAAGTATTTGGAAAATTTCTCTTTCACCCTTATAACATAATATTATAACACATAAAAATAACAATTATATTGATTTAATGTATATGAAAAATAAATATTCAACCTATATTAAATTAGAATTTAAATTGACCTCCAAGAAACAACACAAAATAGTTGTTAAGATCTTAATTCTCTTAACTGGAAATTTTCTCAGAATCAAGCCTCTCTCAGATGATCTATCATTGATGTCACCGCCTGATAGATTCACAATAATTCACGTAGTTTAGTGACGTATTATACAATAGTATTTCTGCGTTTAAGAAATTGGAGCAATTGTATATTTTATAAAAATTAAATAATAATAATAATAAAATTAAGATTATTTGCGTTGTATATATAATATTTTAGAGAAAAATTTAAATATCTAGATGAGAATAATAAAAGTAATAGTAATATTTCAATAAAAAAAATTGTAGTAAAGTAAGAAAAAGACTAAAAAGAAAACTGAGGGGAGATTGCCTGATGCATCACACATCTATCTTCAAATTCTTATGTTTAAGTGGAGAATTTAGGTCAAGGTCTTCAAAGTATTTTTGTGTCACAATATTTGTTACAGGTACATATTACGGAGGAAATATAAAAGAAAAATGTATATAAGAAAAGTTGGAAAAATATATTATTGATAAGAATTATAAAAATTTATATATTATGGCTAAAAACAAAAATATACAGTAATAAATTTCTTAAAACGAATCTAAATAAAAACGCAAATTTTTTATGAGATGGTCTTACTGTAAAACATGCCTCATATTTAGGTTAAATAGTCTAATAATAGTAAAAAATTTAGCTTATAAGCTTCTTATTTTAAGATTTTACGGTAAGAAGGCCTTATAAAAAAGGGTTGGAATAAAAAATATACTAAGACCGGCATATAATCATTTATGTATCAGCGGAGGAATTTAGGTAATGGGTCCCACTGTCCTAATTTTTTCTTTGCCAATTGATTGACTTTTATTTAGTTACAAAACACAAATTGTAGATGAACCCACATGAACTAGTATATATTAAGAGGAGTCTACATCATTAGTTATCTTCTAATTTCTTGTTTAGTATTTACACATCATAATATTATCTTCAAGTATTAATATTCCAATTACAACAGAACATTATAATGATGAGAATAACTATTTTAGTAGGTATTGAGATCGACACATTTCCATTAATTTTTAATTTTTGTGGAGAGGTTTCTGAAACATGTGCAAATTGAGTATTAGTTGGTTGAGATCCTTAAATATTAAAGAGTATTGACTATTATATTTTTGATATATTTTAATATTAATGGCATTATTTTGTAGAAAGTAAAATTATTATTATTGAATTATTTTTAAAGCTTAAGTACTTTTTTTCAACAATTTACTAGTAACTAAAAATATGAGACTTTAGAATTTTTTTTAGTTTGTAAGTCGAAATTTGAGACTTCAGACTTTAAATATTCAAGGTGGTTGTATATTTACATACCTTTTATATCCGCTTTGAAATCGTTTTATTTTTCAACTATAATTTTCTTAATGATACTCTTGTTTTTTCATTTAATGACATGCAACAACAATAATAATATCAGAGTCTTAATCCCAAAAAATTTTAATATTTTGATATTTCCAACATCAAATAATTAGTTAACTCCAACTTTGTTTCTTCAAAACCTCATATTTTACTTTTTTCGATCATCTACACTGAAATATGCAACATTTTCTATAATTAGTGAGAATTTAACACGTTGTAAGAAATAAATAAAAAATGAATTTAACAACTAATTATTCCACATATATGTCATATATATGTAGAGAATCCGAACGTCATTTCTTGATATAATGATATTAAAACTACAATAACATGTTATAAAAAAAGATATTATAGTTAATTGGTTGAATACAATATAAATGAAAATAATTATGAGTTAATATAATTAATGCTTAATTTAGTGGAAAGGTGAGAATGACCAAGAATTTGGTGATATAGTTTGGTCAATTAAGTGGAATGCACTATGATGTCAAGTTGTCAACCCAAAGTTTATACTACCCCCATGCCTTTCAATTAAGTACCAAATAGAAATATGGTATATTTAAAAGAAAATTGTATATATTTAACATTAATGAATAAAAAATTTTAACTTATGTGGATAAAATTAAAAGAGTTGAAATAAAAAAAAGTGTTGGATTTGTTGACTAAAAATGAAAATACTACAAAATTGATAAAATAAATTAAAATAACAAATAATATTAAATAAGTGAGAAAAAAATAAGAATTTGTTCATGCAATAATTTGGGCATCGCCCCACATATAATTCCATCTCCTACACCACCTTATCTTGCTTGATCATATTCAAAGAAACGTTTCTTTTTCACATAAAATAGATAAAAGTAAGAATAAATTAATAATAGTATGAAGAAAGATATACTAAATAATAAAGAAAAATATTAGATCTAAAAGCATTAGAGATTTCGTACTAAGTTAGGTTTCTTTGTTGGCTATGGGTTATCATATACTCTATGGGTATGAGTTATGACGAAATTTACCTATTTCTATTTTTATTATAGTTTATATTTATTTTTATTTTTAAGAAAAATTGATATAAAAAATTTATTTTTTTTGTTTGTTAGCTGTAAATTTTACCTTTAAATTATTTTCATATAATTTAATATTTGCTTTTAGTTCGCTGTCAATAATCCAATTTTTGTCTTGCAATGTTGGCACCTGGCAGCATGTCCTATTATTTTTTATTATAAGTAATATTGTATGTTGTGGGTGCGTAAGATGTGTGACAAAGATTAGATTAATAGAAAATAATTCAAAAGATTAGATTATTAAGGTTAAAAAACCAAATATTTAATTTACTATAGTTTTTTTTTCAATTTTTCATAAAATACCAATTTATTATTTTTTGATTTTCTAACAAAAAGTTTATAGGCAATGGACATAACTCATAAAAAGTAAAAGTATTAACTTTATTTTTTTTGATAAAGTATCAACTATATTTATTACTCATATATCTCACGTTAAAGTGATAAATAATAATGCTATTGTTAGCCATCTAGTATTTTTTTGTTGGTGTAGGGTGGGTAGAGGAAAGGAAGGAGGAAAATCGAACTTTAATTTTTTCTCATATATAAATAGGAAGTACCTATATAATTCAGCTGGGAAAAAACTTAATTATCAACTAATTGTATCTTTAAAATGTAATTAAACACCCAAAAAATGAAAAGTTTAGGCATAACGAACCCTAGATTTTGTTATTTAGCGTCTTCAAAATTGATTTGTATTTGTAAAGATTAAGGACATTTCTAGTATTCCGTACAAGGTATGGTTCGGGTGGGGGTATTTTTTCCTGAAAGATATGCAAACAAGCCAAGCCTGTTCCCCTTAAGTAGGGTGTAAAGAGGATACACACGGTCAAAAAACCCCCCCGGCCAATACATGCGCCCAGAAGGGGTCGAACCTCAAACCTTCTGCTCAACATGCATATGATTAATTCATTAAGCCACAAGCGCCTTTAGAGATAAAATAATATGGCCTTAACATGAAGTACTAAATAAGTATTACTCTCTCCGTTCTCTAATGTTCTTTCCATTTGAAATATTTTAGCTTAAGGAGAGAAAAATTTAATTAATGTTTTTGACACATATTTACAAGATAAAATATATCCATGATGTGAGATCTCGTTATATTTGTCTTTATGTATACTTTTTTATTATTTAATTTTTATAATTTTTTATTATATATATTTAGATATATTGAAGTTTAAAATTTACATTGAAAATTGTGCAAAAAGTAAATGAGAAGAAAAAAGGAAACGGAAAGAGTATAACAAATGAAAAAAAAACATAAATAATTATACATTGAAAGGAATTAAAATTTACAGATTCAAATTGGATACAAATTTTATTGTCATCTCTATTTATAAGTCATAACGAGTATTTGTAGGAAGGGTAATCGGGATGAGCCTAAAAATTCATGAGGCCGAGACAAAATATTATGGTTCTTGGCCCTAACTATTAAATATACTATTTTTATTATGGACGTTTAACTATTAACTTTTCAAATTTTATTTTTTCTAATATTTTTGAATGGACCCGATGGATAGGCTCTTCTTACCCGGTTACCCTCTTATAGAGGCGGCCCTAAGAGTAGTTATTAGTTATGAGAATCAAGATTTATGAGTCATAAACTTAACACAGATTCTTATATGAGACAATCTCACTGTGAGACATGCTTCATATTTGTGTTAAATAATTTATAATAATTACTTTTAACTTATCAACTTTTTATTTTAAGGTCATCTCACCATGAGACGATCTCATAGGTGCCGGAAACTTAATTAACACTTCATTTATAGAATCAGAGTAAACTTGTAATAAAAAGAAGGGATGGACCAGTTACTACCTTCCCCAATAAAGTCATGTACTCTGATGTACCACCAAATATATGACTATCCATCATCCAACTCCATCCACTGCTTCACACTTTTTATGTTAACCTGGCTATACTCCACCTTCTTTCATACTCCATACTGTTAATACATGTACTTTTTCAACTTGATATAAATAATAAAAAATATTAAGGGAAAATTTAAAAAAATAAATTGACTTTTGTTTAATTTCATGAAATAAATTTAAATATTGTTTATTTTTTAATAAATCCACCTATACAGTATAGTTGCTGAAAATAAACTTAACTATTATTTATAAAATAATATGTCAATTTATTTTTAACAAATATACCTAATAGGTAGGTTTATTTAAAAATAAATAATAAATGAGTTTATTTTCAATATAAAATTTTATAAGTGAGTTTATTTAAAAATAAATAATAAATGGTTTTAGATAATGATAAAACTCAAAGAGTTGTAATTTTGATAGAAATTATTATATTATTTAAAATTAATATCTATAAATAATATATGTATAACAACACTAAAATAGTATTTCAATCTTAACGTTCTTGCACTTTTATTTAAATCACTTGATTTCACTCTTTATAAATACAAAGGTATATGTTATTTATTGTAGACTAAATCTACACAAAATTTTTTACTGATCCGCTCAGTAAGCAGACTCATTGGAATAACTATATGTTTGTTCCAATATCTACCTTCATATATGTATGAGTATTTTGTATTGTGACCAATTTCTCCACAATAAACAATGAAAATAAAATTGATATATTTTTCATTTTAGTCGTTTTTCTTACTTCGTTATAATTTAATTTAGAGAAATGTTCACATCATTTCTTTCATTTAGATCAACAAATTTTAACTCTCCCTTAAAATTATTCATATAAATAAATAGTCTCACTATTTTTTAATTTGATATTATACTTTTATAATTTAATAATTGTGATAATTTTTTAGGGAGGGACAGAATAATATTTAAATGAGGAGGCTTGTACCCAAGAAAGGTTGTTTATAAGTACGGCACTATCTTTTCTATTCTATTTGACCTTCCACTCTCCATATTCTTTTCTTTATGCCACTTTCAACTTTCTACTCATGTGATAAGAACACCTACCTCACACTACTCTATACTAGATACTTTTTTCTTTTATTTATTTTATTCTTTTACCTTCTCTCATTATTATGACTTTTTTAATAAACATTACTATGACTAATCTATCTATAATTATCACTAAAACAAAATACTGTTGACATTATTACTATTTAAAATTATTTATGTGTCACAATTACAATAAAAATTTTCCCCCAACGCTTAATGATGATGTCATTGTTTTTATGACTACTTTTTTTTTATCTTTGACTTTATTACTCACATTTTTTAATGTATTAGAAAACCATATATTATATTATTATTTTTATAATTATTTATAAAATAATTTTTTATTTTATTTATTAAATAAGTATTATTTAGTGTGTTGAGTATTTTGAGATGGTTAAAATATAATATACTTTTATTAGAATTTTTTGTTATTTATACAATTGGTTTCTTAGATGCAATGCTTAGTTCTAATATGATTCAGGTTGTGACTATTTTTATGTAACTCAATCATATTTTCCATGACAAAAACTTTTTTTTCGTCTAAACTTTTATAAAATAATTTTACATATTTTTGTGTTAAATTTGATTGAAATGTGTTATTAATAGTAATAAATACTTTATATATAAATTAATGTAATTTATGACGAAAAATTTAATAAAATCGTGTATTGCACGAGCACTATCTAGTAATCTAATATAGTAATATGTGAGTGATCATTCTTCACTCTAATAAATAATACTCAGTTGGTAGTTTGATTTGTATTTTATACTTGACTCATCAGTTTAAATAGATGTTGGTGGTTAATGCGATTACAATAGTGATTAAAAATGTTACTGTTTGGCGAAGTATGAGCTGAAGTGTCTAAGTGGTGCAAGCAAATATTTTCAAAACGTTACAACTTGTAGTGTTTCAAAATAAATTATATTTTAAAAATCGAGTTTTATCTCAATTAGAAAGCAAATATCACTTTTTAGGGATGGTCTTAAATTTGATCCTCAACTAGCCGACCAGCCTTCCCCTTCCCGTAATTTTGAAAATTAGTATTTAAGCTTTCCCTACATTATACTTAACAAATTACATCCCTACATTATACTTAACAAATTACATCCCTACAAGTACCTTGATTGCTACCTTTTTCAATAATAATAATTTACACAATTACAGTTAAATGTATAACAATTACAACAAAGAGAATTTTCATATTTAAGGGAGTATTTATTTTCTATATTTGTTCAATTTGTAAAAAGAATTGTCAAACAAACAACTACACTAGTAACTAAACAACCTCTAACTAAACTTTAATTAACTTGACCCAATAAAATTGTATTGGACTTAAAAAAAATGCCATTTTTCTAGATTGAATAAAATTGTTGTCATCATCATTCTACCCAGTGTATTCCGCTCATAGAAAAACTATGAATAGGGTCTGGAGAGGGAAGAACGCGACAACTCATACCCATGAAAAGACGTAACTATACAGAAAAGGTAAATTAAAAGCCTATAAAATTATATTGGACCTAAAAAATACTATTTATTAATAGTCACACTTCTTTATTTTATGTAAGACTTTTTTAGAAGAATTATAGTCATTAAAAAACGAAAAATAGTATAAATTAAATTGAATATAATTAAACTAAATTAAATTTACTTAAAATTAAGTTAAAAAAAAACTCTTCTAAAAAATAAAATAAAAAAGCAAAAAAGCAATATTATTAAAATTTTAAAAAAGCTAACATCATTTGAAAAAGTAATAAAGTGATGGAGTAATAAGTAGGGATAGTTTAAGTTTTAACGTACAAGAAGGTTGCACTTGAAGTTGTCCTTTACAAAAATCCTAAACCCTAAATCCTACCCCAAATAGACTCTTCCCCCGATAACAACCGGTCCAGTAGTTTAATACTTCGTCTGTTTATTTTTAGAGCTAGTTTCCTGAAAAATTGTCCCTTTTAGAAATTTATTAGAAATCTTTATTAAAGATTAATGTCTATTTATTATATTTTTAATACATACTTATATTATTTTTAATGGTTACTTATTGTATCCTTAATGCCTATTTTCAATTTCTTAAATATTTTTATATTATTCTCAATGTCTACTTATAATGTTTTAAAAAATATATAGAAAATTATATAATAGAGTCGGTCTAATTAAAGATGGTCTCTCAAAAAAACCGTCTCTCACAAGAATTTGTGTTATTTTTAGTCCATTCCTCTAGTTTTTCAATAATTTTATTTTAGGTAGAATTTCGGTGATTTTAATTTCTTATTTGCATATCTTCTTTTATTTTTTATTTTATATGTGCAATTCATGAAAGATAAAAAGAACACTAAAAAACTTAAGGCATAATAATAAAATAATTTCTCTTTTATTTTTTATTATTGATATTTTAACTATTTGATAAAAATTTCTACAGCTTGTCTTGTATGAGACCGTTTCACCATGGGACGGGCAAATATATTAGTCCATTTCTTTAATTAATTACTTTAATATTGTGAATGATCATTTCAAGGTTATAAGTAATACCTCTAAAACTATAAAAAATTAATCATCTTAAAATTATAAATGATCACTTTAATATTATAAGTGATCACTTTAAGACAAAAATAGTATATTGGGTCAGCCCAATAGAAGTAGTCTCACGGTGAGACCGTATCATTTAAAAATTAGTGAAAATTGTAATAACTCATATTATATAACAAAAAATGACAATTATACTTAAATTTAGTTTAAATTATTATCAATCTTGTTTATGAAAATAAAATTTTTTCGGCCCTAACATTTGAGGTCCTAAGCGATAGTCTGCTTTGTCCTAACTAATCGATGACAATTGGGGGTTTCAATTTTTTATGACATTTCCGATATTACCCTTCTCTTGTTTTTTTATTTACGCACCGTCCTTCTTAGTCCTTACTTGTACTGGCCTATCAATGTCTCTATTATTTTACCATTTTACCCTTTAGTTCCTCTTCCTTGGCTATCGTCAAAAGGCATTTTATATTGTGATTTGTTAGCTGTGACGTTGCTACTAGTATCGGGGATTCGGGGTCCTTTGTTTTTAGAGGTGCTTATTTAGGATATTTATTTTCTTTTTTTTATTAGCTGTTAAGCTATATGTTATTGAAATATTTGTTAATAATTAATTCTTGGTTGTATATTAAAGAAAAATTTAATTAAAAGTCTAAAAATTAAAAAAAAATTATTTACAGTCACATTTGTTTTTAACTTTAAAGTCAGTTTTATAATTGTCGTTTAAGTTATTTACCAAATATTAAATTAATGGTGCACCATAAAAATAGAATAAACTAAGTTCATATCAAACTTTTACTAAAAGAAGTCAATTTCAAATGATAAAAATTATAC
Source organism: Amaranthus tricolor (assembly GCF_026212465.1). Classification (NCBI taxonomy): domain Eukaryota; kingdom Viridiplantae; phylum Streptophyta; class Magnoliopsida; order Caryophyllales; family Amaranthaceae; genus Amaranthus; species Amaranthus tricolor. The sequence goes on along the minus strand of NC_080057.1, from coordinate 26,483,400 downwards.
AACACACAAAGTCTTATCTCAATTAAAGCATATAAAATTTTCTGAATATAAGGTTGTGACTTGTGAGGTTGATTTTGTTGCCCTCCCCCCTAAACCTTAGCCCTTTGGTCTTGTGACTCTGCTCTTCGTTCAACTTACCTTATACAATTATACTTACTAAATTGTTTTACTTCAAACAAAAAAAGTGTATTTCAAAAAAATTATACAAATGTGCTTAATAATTTCATATCAAACTCACTAAACTAAGAATTTATAGTCTCTTACAAAAATTTCTCAAACGTTTTTTTATCCTGTTAATTGTCTACATTTTATTTTTACTTATAATTCATATTCTTTTTTATACTCTCATCTCCACTTTTTTTTTACCTTTCCATTAACAATATCTCCAATTAACTCACATTATTTGTTTTTCCTTTTATTTTTCTTAATTTCCCACCAAATACCTATAGCGCAAATTCAGTGAGACAGAAGGAGTATATGTATTGTTTGCTTTATTTAATTATTACTACCTCCGTTCTTTAAATCTTACACCGTTTGACTTTTCCCTTCCTCCAATAAACAACTTCATTCGTTTTTATAGTTAATATCTCTGTTTATGTTTATTAAAAAATTATAAACACTACAAATTAAAATATATTTTAAGTCACGACGATTCAAACAAAATTCAATATAACTATATTTCAACTTATAAATTAACGATAATAGAAGAGTCAAATTTTATTGTAAATACTGCATGGTGGTCAAATGGATCAAAGTTATAAAGAACGAGGAAGATTATTATCCTTGAGGGTAATATTGTCCATATATGCGACGAAAAAATGGCCTAAAATATGAAAAAAAACAAAAGGGCATATATGTAATTAACTTAATCTTCCTTTCTTCTTATCACTCTGCTAGTATTTGCATCAACTACCCAAAATCCATTAATTCTTTCTCCCCCTTTATTAACTCCTCTTCCTCTCTCTCGTCTGTTTACCGTTAATTTCATTCTCCCAATAATCAAATCTCCCATTTCTCCTTTTCCTTTAAATTTTCCTGCAAAAATTCCGCCATTAAAGCTCTAAAATGAAGAAACAAAGAACATCAATGGAGAAAATCTCATCCTCTTCTACATCTACAAATTTCTTCGATCTTCTCAGCGAAGAAATTGTTTTTGTTATTCTTGATTATCTCTCTGATAACAATCCACAAGATAAGAAATCATTTTCTTTAGTATGTAAATCGTTTTACTCTATTGAGGCCAAGCATCGGAGGACGCTGAAACCTCTTCGTTCTGAATATCTACCTTCAATTCTTAACCGCTATCCTCAAGTTTTAGCTCTAGATTTAACACTTTGCCCTAGAATAACTGATTTTTCGCTTTCTGTTATCGCGTCTACTTGCACGAAGACGCTGCGTTTTATTGATTTATCTAGGTCGAAGTTCTTTACTGGTGATGGATTGACGGTTTTGGTGGCGAATTGTGTGAATTTGATGGGGTTGGATTTGTCGAATTCGACGGATTTGAGAGATTCGGCTGTCGCTGCAATTGGAGAAGCGAAGAAGTTGGAGAAATTGTGGTTAGGAAGGTGTAAATTGGTTACTGATATTGGAATTGGGTGTATTGCTGTTGGTTGCCCTAAATTGAAGATGATTAGCTTGAAATGGTGTTTAGGGATTGGTGATTTGGGGGTTGAATTGATAGCTGTTAAGTGTAAAGAGCTTTGTAGCTTGGATCTTTCTTATTTGCCGGTATAATTTCATCCTTTTTTGTTCCATTTTTTTGGTTTATTTTCGTTGTTTGTTAATCTTTTGTTTCCAAATCAATACTTGTCCATTCATGATGAGTGTGCTTTTACGTAGTTTTCTTGTTTGAACTCATAAATAGTGTAGTGTTACCATGAGTTTATGGTGATTTCTAATATTCCAATAGAATGAGGAAGTTTAGGTTAATAACAGATTTGTAGGTATTCATTTGCAAACTTGTAACTGGAGACATGGACTTCAGCCATTTCATATATTTTTTTATGCTTCGTCTTAACTACAATTAATATCTGCTGAAAATTTTTATTTTTCTCAATTGAATAACTATTTTCAGAAAATCTATATTTATTGGTGTGTGTATCTGCAATTTTTCGATCTACGTGGAAAATAATTCTGGTAGGGAATAACTACAAGCTGTTTGTTTATACGATATTATGTTGGAATCTGATTTATATTTTTTGTTTGAAGGGTGTAATCACTTTTGTGGCATATGCTTTTTCTGGAGTAGTCCGGTGATATTGACACCTTTGGTTTGTGTTTTCTGCACTGGAATCTGTTTAGGTTGGTATTTTCCATTGGTGATGACTGATGAGATCATTATATAAGTCCCGTTTGGGAGAATATTATGGGTTTTGTGATAGGCAAAGGTGGTCAATAGTACTTGAGCAGTAGCGTAATGATTCTATTGCATGATGAGTTAGTGGCTATTGATTCTATTTTTCAGAAAATGACTATGGAAATACTTTTCTCGTCTTGTTATTAATTTTTTAGAAGTATTGTCTAACCTTGACAGGCTATAACCTGCGAGGCCAGCTTATTGAAGAGAATTGCAAGACTGATTTTAATTTTTTTCCTTGATGTAGATTACAAGTAAATGCTTACCAGCAATATTAAAACTACAGTATCTTGAAGAGTTGTTTCTAGAAGGGTGCTTTGGGATTGACGATAATAGTCTCACAGCTCTGAAACAGGGCTCCAAATCGCTTAAGGTACTACTACTCAATAGAATTTTTTGATCTTTCAGATGTTTGATGTTAGTTTAAGTTAAAATTATTTCACTGGAGATTAGATTTTTCTGCGTTTGTTAGTTAGAGCTGATGACTCTTTTAGAATTCTTATTCTTATTAACAAATTTTGGATGCAGTTTTTGATAGCTTGAATCCATTGCGAGTCATCTCCACCTAGTCGGTAAGTACTCGGTGGGGTTGGTTTGATACATTTTATATCCTGGTCTATAGCCCTTTGCAGGATCTCAAGAGTTTGGTTAGGAGTAATTAACTATTTGTGATAGTTTTGCTAGTGCCTATAGGGTTATAAAAATCTTGATTTCTGTTTGTATGTTAAAATCGTAGCTTTCTATATTGAAATATCATTTAGAGTGTTTGTCATAATAGTTTTTCCTGATTTCCCTATTGTAGACTCTTGACATGTCAAGCTGCGAAAATGTGAGTGACGCTGGCTTATCTTCATTAACAAGTGGCACTGGCTGTCTACAGCAATTAACATTAGCATATGGATCTCCAGTATGATTTTGATTTCCTCTTGGTATTTTAGAATGATCCAGGAGGTTCTGTCCTGTTTCTTACCCTGTCCTTTTTTTCAGGTTACTCTTGACCTTGCGCGTAGTTTGCAGAGGCTATCTAAACTCCAATCAATTAAATTAGATGGCTGCCTAGTTACTTGTTCTGGTCTCCAAGCCATTGGGAATTACTGCGCATCATTACGGGAGCTGAGTCTGAGTAAGTGCTCTGGTGTGACTGATGAAGGCTTGTCCTCCTTAGTGAAGAAACAAAAGGAGCTACGGAAGTTAGACATTACATGTTGTCGGAAGCTAACTTGTGTATCTATTGCACATATTGCCTACTCTTGCACCTCCCTCATTTCTCTGAAGATGGAATCATGTACTCTGGTTCCTAGAGAAGCCTTTGTTCTGATTGGTCGAAAGTGCCATCTACTGGAGGAGCTTGACCTAACCGATAATGAGATAGACGATGAAGGTTCAATGCTTGCCTGTATTAATTTGTTATGTAAACTTTATGAGTTATGATCAATCTAGTTTACACCTCTCTTTACATGGGCAGGTCTAAAATCCATCTCCAAGTGCTCTAGACTGTCAATTCTTAAACTTGGTATCTGCTTGAACATAACAGACGAGGGCCTGCGTCATATAGGCAACCGCTGTTCCAAGCTCGTGGAGCTTGATTTATACAGGTTTGCATACTCTGATTTCTTTTTAGATTTTGTGAGCTAACTTGAGGGTTATGTACTATTATAATTTATACACCAGTTGTTTGCTACAACTAAGGTTACTTAAATGAAAACAAGGAAAGATTCCCATGGGCCGAAGTCTCATAGTCAAATTTCATTGTTAAAGCGCTACAATTAAAATTATTTTGTACCACAATTTTTTATTTACTATATCTGGGTGAGATCAGAGACTCAGACCATTAGTTACTGATATTTGGCAAAGTGTGGATCCGGTTGATAATTGATTGAGTCTTCGATTCTTTTTCTCTGGGTAGTCATGACTCATGATAATTTGTAATTAAGTGAGGAAGTTACTTGTGCACAATAAAATCTACTCTAGAAAAGACCAACAAAAGGGATTTTCCGCATTCATATCCAAAAGGATGAAGAGGACATTTTCATATCAGTAGTGGAAATGGATGTGGACATCTTCCAAAAGCATAAGGATCCTATTGTTGTTTAAATATATGGAGGCGAAGGTCCCTGGGAACTAATTTGTAGCTTGATAAATATGTGTGCATTAAAATTGAACTCATTTGGCAGTAACTACTTCCTACATCCCATATTTAGCTCCCCACATGTAGTTTGGCTTAAAGATCAGCAGAGAAATGTTTTAAAGTGGGATAACAAAATTGATTGTACATGGAGAGAAAAAGTTGCGCAAGAGTATGGTGATAGAGAGTGAAAAGTGAAAACAGGGATGAGGTGTTGAAGAGAGAGAAATTTGGTTTGGGAAGCTGCTTTTGGGGCATCCAAAATGGAGAAGTATGATGCTAACTATGGGATAAGGGAGTTCGTGATTTTGAAGGCAAATGAACCAAGATTATTGTTCACATCCTAATTCTTTCAGGTCTGTTTGCATGCTAGATGAACTTGTATCGTGTTTTGTTTCGTTTATATCATTTGTTCTGCTTAGTTTGCCGTATCTTGTATTCTTGTCTAAATAGCCTTTGCTACGCAGGTCCATGGAGATTACAGATTCAGGCATCATGGCCATTGCTCATGGTTGTCCTGACCTAGAAATGATCAACATGTCATATTGCAAATCCGTTACAGATGCCTCTTTGATATCAATGTCAAAATGTACCAAATTGAATACATTGGAATGCCGAGGATGTTCTCTAATAACGTCTTTGGGCATAGCTGCAATTGCTGTAGGTTGCAAGCACCTCACGAGGTTGGATATAAAGAAATGTATCAACATCAACGATTTTGGAGTTCTTCCACTTGCTCACTTTTCTCAGAATCTTAAAGAGGTACCTTATATTTTCTGCGTTATTGTCAAATTTTTGACAGAAGATCTTTATTCCGCCGAAATGAAATTCGTTTCCTTTCAGTAAGGTGTGTTTAAAGACACTTGTCCTAATAATGTATCCTTCTTCATGTTCTCGCCAGATAAATTTGTCATGTACTTCGATCACGGATGTGGGCCTATTGTCCCTCGCTAGTATCAGCTGTTTACAAAGCATGAACATTTTGCATTTGAAAGGCTTGAGCCCAAGAGGTCTAGCAGCAGCCCTACTGGCTTGTGGAGGATTGACAAAAGTCAAACTTCATTCATCTTTCAAATCTTTGCTTCCACAGCCTCTCTTTGAACATCTAGAAGCACGTGGTTGTGTATTCCATTGGAGAGAGAAATTATTTCAGGTGCAGTTAGTTGTACCCTTATAAAGATTTTGTTTTAGTAGTTTTTATTTCAATATGATTTTCCTCAATAATTAATGACGAGCAATTATACCATCCTAATTATTTGTTTACGTGTTTGATATTAGTGACTTATTTATATGTTTTTACCATGAACATAGAAGTATATGATTTGATACTTAGGTGACAATTATCCTCGTTCCGCATCATTAGTCTTGGGACTTGGATCTGTGGTGAATCTCTTGTATGCAATTAAGTATGTTGTTGGGATTATTTTGAAGTCCAAAAATTTTGTGGGTTGCCAATTGTGTTTTTATTCTGAGAGTTGAGGATTTTTACTTTGATTTGAGACAATTTTAGCATTTCTAAAACATGAAAGGCTGAGATACTTTTTGTTATCAGTTTCAATTTTTTTTTTATTGAAATGAATGTCATGAGTTTTACTCCTTTGACCTTTGTCTTACTAGTATGCTACAATGTGATTTTTCGCAAAATTTAATTTTAGTTGTAGTGGAAGATTTGGAGTGTTGGATGGGATAAAGAGAGGAATAAGTTTATGGACGAGATTAGCAGAGAGAATATGGGATCATATACAAAAATAGAAACATGAAACAATAAAGAAAAAAGATATGTAGCAATTGAATGAAAAGGAGAAATATTCATGTAGAATATAAACCCTGAACTTACGGAATGTAGTTGCTGATTTTTAATCGTATTTATGGTGACAGGATGAGTTAGAAGACTCCAAGTCTTGGAAGCAGCAACTAGCAGAAATGGACAATGATTTCTGAAGACTTCTCAGTTTTGAATATGTCGATCCTGAATTTGAATGCGAGAAAGTGCAATATCTTCTACAATTTTACCGTCCTTGGTTCTAGAGTGGTTCTCAATGATGCCATTATCTAATAATGGTGGAGGTTTATGCCTGTCTCTGAGCTAAGGTCCAATGAGGCGTGTGAGTTGGATCTGGAGGGGCTTTCAATGATGCTATTATCTAATAATGGCAGAGATTTACGCCTGTATGTGAGCTAGGGCTAGTGAGGCGCACGTGTTGGCTCTCGAGTGGCTCTCAATGATCCTATTATCTAATAAAGGCGGAGGTTTACGCCTGTATATGAGCTAGGGCAAATGAAGTGCCCGCATCACGCCCAAGACACGAAAATAGGGGCCAGACATGCCGATTTCTGTATCCTAAAACTGTTAATAGTTAATAGTGTGCTGACGAACAATATGAGTTTTAAAAGTTCGGCTTAATGTTGTAATAATATCTATACTAGAAAAGGCCTAGAGCTTGGTTTTGTTTGTTTGCAATCGTATATTTCTGTATATCATAGTGTGCCACTATTTATGCCACTTAATTATTGTTACACAAATTCATGTGTAAGCAGTGTCACTGAGACGTTTTCCGTACCTATAAATATTAGTATACTAGTATAAAACTCATTGGAATTGTTAGTATAAAGCTATAAATATATATAATTTTCAGAAACATGTAATAATAAAATTTATTATATATTACGTAATAAATAATAATTGTTAAAATAGGGTGATGATATTTTTATATGTGTAATAAATTTAAATAGTTTGTAGATGAGTAAAATAAATAACAGGTTGATTAATTTTATTTGCCACTTAAGCTAATATCAACAAAAAAAATTCTTTCTAGCGTGGCTTTAAAAGAATGACATGTGTGATTTTTTTAGTTTTGTATTCATTTGTATAATAATTAGTTGAAATAATTTCTATAACTGAATCAGTTTAAATCTTAATATATTATGTAATATCATCCAAATATTTTTTACTTTATTTTTTTTTAAAATTTCTCTAACAATAATTTATTAAAAGATCTATGGTTAATATTTTGTTCCCTAATTTATAATTTTAAATTTGTTAATATCAGCTAAATGATTCTTAATTTATTGTTTCTATTCTCATAGTCAATTTAAAGATTAGAGTATTTAATTAGTTGAAACAATTTCTATAACTAAATCAGTAAATTTAACGGGTTAAATATTGATTTTGTCAAATCTTTAATTGATGTAAACTGGTCAGCTATTAAATTTCGTTAGTTTAAATAATTCAATAGAAAAATCATACATGGCAAGTGCTCTAGAAATTTGACACTTAACTTTTCATAGCTTTTATTAATAGATGTTATGATTCATGCATAATGCTTTAGTTTTCAATCATTAATTTTTATTTAAGTACATGATTAAGATTAGTTTAATTGATATGTTATTAAGATACTTGTTCTTTCACCTTAATTTTATCAAACATATATCCAAAATAATATTGTTTTGAGATAAATAGCACATAGATAGTATAATTACTTGGCATCAAAACATTAATAGCTTTTAGAAATAAAATTACATATAAAATTACGTGTAATATGTTAAAATGTTAATACTTAAGATTTTATTAGGAAAAATTACCTAGAATAATCCAATCTTTTCATGATCTTCTTACAATAATCTTAGTTATTGATTAAGAACGAATAATCTCAACTTTAAAGGGTATTTTCATAGAGTAAACCCAATAACCTACTGACTTGCTATAGCAAGTTTTATTCTAAAAAAAAGATAAATTAAAATAAAATGTCAAAAAAATAATTTTAAATGTTGAAAAAAATTCTGATTTTTTTAGTGTTCGGAATTTTAATGTAAATGCAAAATTTTTCTCTAATTTTACATTAATTTTCAGTTAACATTTTTGGTGAATTACCTAGTATAGCAGGTCATCGGTTTACCCATGGTTACTCTAGGCAAATACCCCTTAAAGTTGGAATTATTCATGGTTAATCAACAGGTGGAATTATTGTAAAAAAATCAGATAAAGGTTGGATTGTTCTAGGTAATTTTTCTTTTTTTTATTAAACTATGTATCAATCATTGATTTTATTTTATATTTCTTGATCAAAATCTCAACATAAAAATATCAATATACTATGCATCATCTCAATATAAAATTATTCTAAAAAACATTTTAATCGACATGTTAGTTTTATTTTTATATATTTCAAATATAGTTATAAATCAAAGATAGTATAAGACACTAATCTAATTTTTAAAATTTCTTCTAACTGATATTGAGATTAAATTATTTGATTGCTAATATTTATTTTAATATGCAAAAATAACATAAGTCGCAATTAGACTTGAAATTTTAGATATCAAAATCATAATTATATTTATCTACATATTGATATTAAGTTAGTCAATACAATAAGTGTTGTGATTGGTGTGACTTGAGTGCACATTTGATGAGGTGCATTCATGTGTGACCTTTGGGATGGAATCCCATGAATGTGTTAAGTTGGTGTATTAAGTTGATTATTGTGGTTTATGATGATGATTAAAGTATGGATTAATGAGGTAATGAAGTATGAGTTAATCAAGGGTGTTATGGGATTTAATGAAGAAGTGCAAATGTTTAGTTCAAGATGCTCTACAATGTAAGGTCGAGCAACTACTAACAGAAGCCTTCTGAAGTGCCGCTCGACCAGCTCGCTCGACCGAGCGAGCTTCAGGATGGGTCGAGCGAGCAGACAGAATGCAGACAGACACTTCCTGTATCCCGCTCGACCGAGCGAGCCCCTGCTTTGGTCGAGCGATGTTTCTGATGCTCCTAAGATGTTGTTTTTGACTCTTCAAGTTCTTGGAGATGTTTTATTATCATTTATTCATAGCTTTAATATACTTAATGTAACTTAGTGTGATCTCTCCTATAAATAAAGAGCTCTCAATCACATTGTAATAATCCACAAATACACCCCAAGCCAAACACTAGCCTATATCTCTTCTCTATTGTAATTCTCCATATTTGAGAGTTCTTTGAACTCCTTTTGATAATATAAGAGATACTACACACCGGAGGACGTAGCCTTAGTTGGGTGAACCTCGTTAAATCTTTGTGTCGTTTTATTGCTTTATTTTCTCCTACTAACATTGATATCATTGATAGCGTAATTTGTTAGTCACTAAAACTTCATACACTCGATCTTGGTAATATTGGAGTTTGAAACACATTGTTCGAACTCTAATACATCGTCGTTTTCAATAAGTATTGTTCATATTTTCGATTTTCAATTATTAATTAACTTTTAAAAATAAAATACATATCTCAACTTCCTTTATTATTATTATTGTTATTATTATTATTATTATTATTATTATTATTATTATTACTATTATTATTACTTTTTTTTGGCAAATAAAAAAACTTTTTCATTAATCGGAAAGACCAAAATACATTCAAGGCAAGAAAAACTCAGTCTTTCTTATTTGCATCAGTGTGGAAACGAGGCCCAACTTCTACGAAGGGTTTCCTCGTCTCACTTTTCATGTGCATACGAGAAAGGAGAGGCCTAAAATAGCCAACGCATTAGTGTCAGCTAAACAAAAGCTATACAGAGAGATTAACAAGTTATACACAAAAATCAGCAGAGAGCATTGCTGAAAAAGCATCAAAATGAAACAAAAATACAATATCAGCTGCATCAAATCATCAGATAACAGCATGAAGCTGATCAGCAGCTCAGCAAAACAATAATTCAGCTAGCATTAAGCAGCTGCACAGAATCAGCCAATCAGACCTGCAGGTACTGTTTTGTGGTGCTCAACTATGATGTACACTTCATCAGAAAACACAACACAGAAAAACAAAGGGCTCCATTGGCAGACAGAGCAACACCACTGGCAGCAATCAACTAGACCAGGTTGCCCAACAGCTGCACCAGAGGACAACAGATTAGTGAAAACCAGCTGCACCAGAGACAACAACATGAAGAAACCAGCGGGCCTGAGTCCAAGGGTGTCAATTCTCCTTCAAAGGCTTGATATTCAGCGCATGACATCTTTGAGATACATCTGCCTTAATCATGTCAATAATACACCTAGGCAATGGCACAAAGTGATTCCATATTGTCTCATTCCTGCAATTCCAAATATGGTATATAATGGAAGCATTCACTGCAGTCATCACTTGTTTTAATCGGGAAAGACCACATTTTTTGAAGTCCATGCGAGTAAAAGGCTTCAAAACGATACCTGTCCAAGCCTTAATTCCTGCCGCACATAAGAGACTAAAAGGACAATCAAAGAAAAGCTGAGTGTGTGTTTCGAAGTGTATACCACGTAAAGGGGACGAATCATCATCCACCGCTCCTACATGCTTTAATTTGTCCTTTGTTCTTAGTCCCTGTTTAGTAGCTAACCAATAAATAAATCTAGTTTTTGGTATGGATAGCCTATTCCAAACAAGATGCCTCCATTGCACCTTTGGACTAATCCCCAAACCAGATTCATATACCTCCTTGATGGAGTATTCATCTTTGCATATCCATGGCCTCAAGAGTGTCGTTACATGACAAAGCTTATTTATAGTCCAGCTAGCTGTAACTGGAGCATTGAAAATCTCCCATTTTGCACCTTTAGTATACACTCCATGGACCCACTAACCCATAAGGTTTCCCTCATCATATGAATGGGCCAAGCTATTTTACCAACCGCTGCCGTATTCCAAAGCTGGATGTTTCGCATACTACGGCCACCAACCTTTTTTGGAGTGCAGATTTCTTTCCAATTAATGTTGCCAGGTTTAGGTGATTGGGCAACCCCAAACCAAAGAAAAAAACGACATATGAAATTCACAATATTGATTACTCTTTTTGGAAGAATAAATATTTAGGACCTGTAAGAAGTAATTCCTATCAACACTGAGTTGATGAGTTGCAGTGTGGCAGTATAAAAGAGATGCTTACTTTGCCAAGAATTGACGTGCTTGGTCATCTTATCAGCCAACTGCTCACATTCGGCAATACTAAGGCGTTTGGATGAGAGAAGAACACCTAAATATCTGAACGGGAGTGTGCCAAGAGCAAATTGAGAAATGTCTCTAATATCATCTTTAAGGGAGGTATCTATCCCGGCCAAAGAGATTGCGAATTTGTCTGTATTAGCATGAAGCCCTAAAGTATTGGAGAAAACCTTGATGCACTCACAAATAACTCTAACTGAGGAAAGGTCACCTTTGCAAAAGATCATCAAATCATCCGCAAAGCAAAGATGTGTGAGGTTAATGGATTTGCATTGAATGCGAAAACCAAAAGTACCTACAATGCTCTTCAAACTTCTAGACAAATACTCCATCCCAATAACAAATAATAATGGTGAGAGAGGATCACCTTGTCTTAACCCTCGTTTTGCTGCAAAAATGTTAGTAGGAGACCCATTGGTCATTAAGATATAACTCGTGGAAGTGATACAAGCCATGATTTGTTTAATTTGTGAGGAAAATTGAGAGCCACCAGCATGTCCTTTATAAATTGCCAATTCATCGTGTCATAAGCCCTGCATAGGTCGATTTTCATGAGGCAACTGGGAGCACAACCTTGTCTAGTATAGTGTTTAATTATGTCTTGACAAAGTAAGATGTTATGCATAATACTACGACCTACTACAAAAGCTCATGAGCTTGATCAATCAAATAATCCACACAAGCTTAAGTTTAGAGAAAATAAGCTTAGAAATACATTTATACAACACATGACAACAAGAAATCGGTCTTAAATCACCTGGATATAAAGGGTTGTGCACCTTTGGAATCAACGTAATTGCCGTGATATTCCAACTCTTGAGCATTTTGTCATTTTCAAAAAACTGATTAACTGCTTTGATGATATCATCTCCCAAAACCTCCCAAGTAGCCTTATAAAATTTACTATTGAAACTATCCAACCCCCGGTGCCTTATCATCAGGAATACTCTACAAAGCATATTTAATTTCTGTTGGAAAAAACTGGAGATCAAGTAACTGATAAAGTTGAGGAGATAGGATGGGGCCCTGATACACCGTGTCAATATTGATCGTATATATTTCTATCCTTGCCCTCAAAGGAGAATATATCAGAGTATAAGTCAAAAAAAGCCTGATGAATTTGAGAAGGCTTAGTGATGTCCTTCCCCTGGAATCTGAATTATTATTATTATTATTATTATTATTATTATTATTATTATTATTATTATTATTATTATTATATCAAATAAATCATAAATTTAAACAGAAATTATTAATTAATGATCAATTTTTTATTTTTTGAGTTGATGATTGATTTCCTTATATTGATTCAGATTGTCATTTTGATTACTTAATTTACTATTTTTTATTATAGAATATTCAAATAATATGAACTTATGATAATCTTTATATTATTATTTTCTCTCAAAAATAGTTAGAGTCAATTATGTGAAAATATTTGTGTATGTATTCTTATTTCCGATCCTAATACAAAAGATTAATGGTAAATATTTTCTATACTTATTTCCTTAATAGTTGTTATATATTTTAACTTAATCATTTACCATTTTAAGTCATATTATTTTTAAATGAAATTTACTCCGAATAATATGCCATATAGTTATTTCTTAACCAATCAAAATTTTCCACTTGTCATGCCTCCTTAAAGGATGATACGTGAAATTTTCCAAAATTTTTATAGTATTGTATGATATGATATGATATGATGAGCTCGAGCTATTATTGTTAATGTTCATGAAGAAGTTTAAACCTAAAGTAAGGAGTTCTACTTATGCTTATAACCTCTTTAAAAAGTCGAGTATTTATAAAGAATATTTGAGTGCAAATGAGTTCTGAATAATTATTTTCCATTCAACTTGTGCCATTTTGAGTATTTCTTTGACCTCTTGAGAAATAAGTTTTATTTCAATTGGTGTAAATATTATCGTTTTTAAATACGATATTTGATTTGATTATCACTTAGTTCTCTCATTCCCTGGTCTAACATGTGTAATTAAACAAAAAATATTTTCTAATATCTATAGTTAATCGTATTAAATAGTGCTAATAATAATGAGTTTTAGTAGACATTTAATAATGAGATTTGTTGTATTATTCAAATGATAATCCTCAAACATGTTTTTCATTAACAATTTTTCATTACCGTTTAATATCAATCAACCCATGATGTAATGTATGAAAATGGATTTTGTGAAGAAAAAAAAAAGGCTATGACGAACGTAATATATACCTATTTATGTAAATTTTCTAATAAAATTACTTTATATTTTTATTTCCAATATTTCATATCAACAATGAAATAGGTTATTGATTAGATTCAATTTTTAAAGGCCTTATGGGGACACAAATATAAGAACACAACCTTATATTAAAGCACACCTATTCTTCATTATCATACCTAATTGATAAGATTGTGGAAACTTTGACTACTTACAAGATTTCCACCACTTGGATGAATTTTCTAATACATTTTCTTAAAGATTCTTGCATATTAAAGTTAATCTTGCACCTAATTAACCATAATTAGACCATTTTTCAACACCTTAAGTATCTAGAAGAAATAAGGTCTTTTATTTCTCAATTTCAACTCTTAAAGAATCTCAGTCAAAATGTTGAAGATTATGCTTACAAACAAAGCCCTTCCATGACTATTTCAACCCATATGTTTGGAACTTAATTTGGATCTTAAAAGTTAAACCTAAACATACTTCTATTTGTTAGTCAATAAAGTTTAATTTTTAGATATTTATTGGTCAACTCTATCAACCTAATTATTATCATTACTAATGTATTAATTAAAGAATTGTGTTTGGTTGTGATTACCACCTATATAGAGGTTCACCAAGAGTCTTGGTACTTATATAATTGGATCTACATATATTACATAAATTTTACTAAAATTAATTGCTAGTAAGTGAAATAGCCTGTGTTAATTTTTTAACGTGAGATCACAAATAAGGTTTTCTAACACTTAAATATTAAATTCTAAAATATACTCGTTAATTTGGTATGTGTCACTCACTTTGTTACTCTTATTCATAAAAACTTTATTGAAAAGTTTATTTACAAATACAATGAAATTTATGAAGTTTAGGCACTAGATTTAGAACTTTATTTATAAATTAAATATATATTTTTGTATGTAGAATTTTAGATAACAAACTCTTTCAATCCACTTCAGAAAAAATTAGTATTTAAACACATATTTCTCTCCATATATAAAACGGGTTTTGAAAAAAAGTTTAGACAACAAAACATGGTGGACTATCTTTATATAGAATGCCAAGTTTTATTATATTTAATTTGACATAATATTTATTTTTAATTCGATAAATTCGAGTTAAATCTACATAACATTGTCCCATTTGATATTTGCAAGTTGAACAATACACATTGTCCCATAAATGCAATACTAGTGAAAAACAATATAAGAAAAAAAAGTAGGTGAAAAAGTATGATTTATAAAGAAGCGAGAAATTTGTAGCTGAGATGAAAATATAAGTTAAATGTATGAAATGAGAATTAAAAAATTGTATGACTCATCCAAAAACAGAAATAAAGCAAACTCTATAAGTTGGATCAGAATATAAAATGTGACAAAAGTCATGGGACGGAGGTATTCAATCCTATATAATTTTTTAATTTATGTATAATAAGAATTATAAAAAGTCAATGTTAATAAAATTTACATTGAATCGAATCAAACACGTTCATATCAAAAAATATTTTTAATTTATAATTTAAAAATTGAACAAATAAAATTATAACAGAAGAATATTAATTGATCCTTTTCATTAGACGTAAAACTATGGCCTTGAACTTTGAACTTGCTTGGATTTCGTATAGGATAAGTTTAATATTTTGAGTATCGTTGTATGCATGTCCCACTTATACTTTGTTAGACTTAATTACCATTTTAATGTATGATGATTGATGATAAGTGATAGATTTATCAATAAGAAGTGCTCAAGTACAGATTTGTTTCTATTTAAAATTTGTGGGTTTGTACAACATCTAATCAATATAAATGAGTATTATCATGCATGCAAGTATATCTTATAAGAAATATATATACTTCTTTCCTTTCTTTACTTTTTTTTTTTTTCAAATTTTCTTCAAGTCGAAGATTTCACTAGTTGTAATCTTGACTCATTAGATAGGGAGGTATATAACTGACTTTTATTCTGCGGTTTTGAACTGAAACACAAATAATTAAACCTCATTCGCTACTATCACAAGTTCTTAGGGTCAAAATCGCTGCATATGATGTTTTTTCACTAATATATGACTGTATGAGTTGTTGTCTCCATCCTTCTAAAATTCGTAATCGTAGTTTTCTATGAGGCTATATACTAATTACTGTGTATGATAAAGATGAAAAAGCTGCTAAGTTGTTATAGTTTGATTTATTGTGAATGACTTAATCATCATAAAAGATTAACTTGGCAACATAAATCAGAAAATTAGTTTCAATATTCGACCATATGAATACTTCACCATTCATTTCAATTTCATACTTAAACTTAGTATCCCTTGAAGTTTGTTTTATTAATAAAAAAAATTTAATAATAAATAGTTGAAAGGACAAACTCAAATAGACAATGCAAAAATATTAAAAAATATGTAATTCTTACTCTCCCTATTCCTTTAAAATAATATCATTTAATTCAAAAGCTTCTATATAATTGGGTCATTTGATGCCATCTCAGAATAATGGAAATACGCCTTATAGGCTTATAGCCTTAGTGAACGATATGCCATGCATATACACAATGACACGTGGCTAAAGCCAAAAGTCTTTCCAAAGAGCCGGCTCTAAGAGGGCACTTTCCTTTCTTTGATTCCACATATGGGACCCTTTTTGTATACAAAATTTAGGCTAAGTCAAGTCAAAGAACACAACCTTTGACTCTCCCAAAACATATTTAATCTATTTTTATTATAATTTATAATTTTTTTATTTCCTTTTTTACCCTTTTCCATGGTCAAACTTTTCTCATCTATCACCTTCTTAGAAAGACCTTAAACAAAGACCTTCATTTTCAAGCCATCCATCACCACAAACATACATACCCTTAAACCAAAACCCACCTCTTTTTATCATCTTCCTTCTTCCCCTTCAAACACCCATATTTTTACTTCATTTTTCAATAAAACCCATTTCATATTTTTACTTATGTCTTCTTCTATAGCAAGATTAGAACCAAATCTTTCCTTTAATAGCAATACTTTTCCTTTTACAAACCTTATGAACTCTTCTTCCTCTTTCACTGATTTTTTTGCTACTACTACTAATGATGGATTAGAGAGTGATTATCATAAGCAAAAGAATACTAATAATGATCATCAAGATGATATAAATAGTAAGAATAATTGGCAAGGGTTTGATCAATTAATTGAAGTTCCCAAATTTAAATCTTTGGTTCCTTCTTCTATTTCTATTTCTGATAATACTTCTACTCCTTTTTTGAACACTCCTAATGCTTTTAGCCCTTCTATCTTCTTGGATTCCCCTCTTCTCAATGTAAGTTTTCAAATCTCTTTGGGCGAATTCAGTTTACTAGTATAGATCAAATGGACCGAATAATCATCTTTGTGTGGTGTGTACTAAATAAATCAACTCGATTGATATTTTTTTGATCATATGATACATCATTGAATTCATTTTACTTGTATAGGATGGATCGAAAAATCGTGTATGTGTGTAGTGTGTACTAATTAAATCAACTCGACTGTTATTTTTCTGAGCATATTTTTAACCATTTAATATTAATAGGGGTTTTTAAATGATAATCGGGGTCACGAGTTAGACAAATTATATGTATACTATATTAATTTTGGGGTGTTTTATCTTTGCAGAATTTCCCTTCTCCAACTATAGGAGCTTTTGGTGGTGAGAGTTACAATTGGACAAATTGTAATGACAATAACCAACTTGATGCTAAAAATGAAGGAAAAAACACCACTTTTTCTTTTGATACTCAAAACCCTTCAAATGTAAGTCCTTTTATTTGGTAATCTTCATCTTAATTAGTGACTTTTAGCTAAATTTAGACTTGATTTAAAGTCAAATTATTCAATAATATGACTTAATTCTAAACATTTTCATTTCATCATAAATAAACTAATAAATTATGAAAGAAAATAGATAAGTATCAAACTCAGATCTTATTTTTTTTATGAGATAATGATCAATCAAACAAGTGACATGTAATGGTTGGTTAAATTATTTTAAAATATTTTTTTTGATAATTATTTTAAAAATATTAAATGCCCACTAGAAAGACTTTGCACATAAGTCATTGCTTAGAGACAACTAAGTCAAGTCAATGCATATAATGCCAAGAAAGACATTATTTTACATTAATTTTCAGAGCCGCCTTTAATTCTAGAAGCCCTATTTTTAAAATTTTTTTAAAATAAATTTCCATTATTCTGTATACTAACATAGGAAAAGATACTAATTGCTTGGATGAAAAGTAAAGGATACGTAGGGTTATTAAAAAAAAATATAGCAAATAATATACGACGAATTTAAAAAATTATACAAGTTAAATATGAGTGTGTTTGGTAAATAAATTTTTAAATAACTTTTAATTTTGATCTTTTTTGTCAAACATTCAAAAATATATGATAATATGAAGTAATTGACTGAAAATGGCCTTTAAACGAAAACTAAAATAGTTAATATGAACAGTTTTATTGGTTTTTAAAACAATTTAATTTATTTTTTTCCAACAAACGACTAACAACTAACAACTTATATATATAAGACGGTCCCACCTCAAGAAGCGCCTTATATATAAGGCTAAATAGCCCAATAACACAAATTATTAATATATAAATTTTTTTTGTTTGTTGTCTCACCGAGAGTCAGTCTCTAACATGTGTGTGTGACACTAAATATGTGCAGGAAGGATGGAGTTTAACTGAACCCAAGAAGGAAAATGAGATGATTAACAACCAACAAATCACATCAAAATCTGAGTTTAATGCTCCTAATCAAATCATGCCCGTAGAAATGAACAATATTCAGACAGATTCCAATAATATGCACACAAACTTCAACAACAATCAACATCCAATAGTTCAGATGAACAGAGCACAAAAAAGAGCAGAAGATGGATATTGTTGGAGAAAATATGGGCAAAAACAAGTTAAGGGGAGTCAAAATCCTAGGAGTTATTACAAATGTTCGTACCCGAATTGTCCTAAGAAGAAGAAAGTCGAAAGAGCTCCTGAAGGTTATGTTACCGAGATTGTTTATAAGGGAAGTCATAATCACCCGAAACCTCAGCCTGGTAGAAGATCGTCTTTGCAAAGTGATTGTGCGAATGGGTTTGATGGTTCGGATAGGCCTAATGCATCGAGTATTCAGGCACAGAACGAGTACTCGAACTTTAATACTCCCGAAACCTCTTCTGTTTCCCTCGAGGAGGACGATGAGTTTGATCAGAGTTCTGCGATGAGTAAATCGGTAAAGGAGGATGATTATGAACAACCCGAATCCAAAAGATGGTGAGTTTATTTTCTTGCAGTTAATACTCCCGTCATCTGATTGAATTTGCAACATTTCATTTCTCAGCCTGATCACTATATGATTGTTTTTTGTAGGAAAGGAGAGAATGAAGGGGAAGTCATGTCAGGATATGGTAGCAGAACAGTTAAGGAACCAAGAATAATTGTTCAAACAACTAGTGAAATTGATATTCTTGATGATGGATTCAGGTGGAGAAAATATGGGCAAAAAGTAGTGAAGGGAAACCCTAATCCTAGGTAAATACTCGGTTTATAACTGTCAATCGGAAATAACCTCTTTGTTATCACTAATAAGGGTAAGATTGTGTACATTTGACCCCACCAATCCCCTATTAGCGGGATCCATTTTATGGCACTGGGGCAATGGAATGTTGTTGATAACAATGATGGGTAGAAACTAGAAAGCTCTAATGCTTGAAAATGATGAATTTTACAGGAGCTATTACAAATGTACCAGTGCTGGTTGCTCGGTGAGGAAGCACATCGAGAGGGCATCGCACGACACAAGGGCGGTGATCACAACCTACGAGGGGAAACACAACCACGACGTTCCTGCAGCTCGTGGTAGTGCAAGCTACAACAATGCCCCAATTTCAGTTAGGCCATCGGCTATAAACAGCCAACCTAACCAGCTAATCAGCCTAAGGTCAATCAATAATGACATTACGAGCACCTCGAGGCCAGAAGCTCGACAGGCACCTTTCTCCGTACAAATGCTGCAGAGCAGTAACAACTTCGGTTTTTCAGGGTTCGGAAATGCTTCAGAAACCAAGGAAGAGCCGATCGATAGCATGTTTTTGGACTCGTTTCTTCGTTAAATTTCATGAAGAAAATGAAATATAGGGTTTTAACAAATAGGTGTAGAATCATGTACTTCTTGAATGTATAAATCTATACTAGTCTTTCTACTCTAAAAGATCATAGGTTTCACAGAATAAGCATAGTTAGATCATTTATTTATTTGTTGAAAGGCCCTAAGTTTATAAAGCTTCCAAGGCCTATTCAAGATTTTAGTCATGTGTATTATTCCTCTGTTCAATAATATTAAAGCTTCTTCCTTTACTTTTCTAAATATCAGGAAAAACCCATGTGATTTTCATTAAATAAAAAAGGCGAAAAGGGTGAACGAAGGAAATGAATGTCATTTACAATCAGACAAACCATAGTGCAAAAACAAAGCTGCATCAGATCATATAGTAAAGGCTTTTGAGTTTATCATAATCGAAATATAAGCTGCATTGGTCGCTAAATCATGCGCGACCACAACTGCGTCTGTGACTGATACCGTATTTTTCCAATATGTGACAAATTCTTAAAATTCGGGGCAAAAAAATTAAGGTAAAATAAGTCTTGGACAAGCTAAAGGGCTCAATAACAAGGTTTGGTGATTAAGTATGAACAAAGTGTAATGACTATATACTTTTATAAAAGAATCAATTTCAACAAATTTCTATTTTTCTCTCTCTATATGTATATGTATGTAGACATAGACCTATTCATAACAACATAAATCCATTAATCCTGTATAATTACGTGGCTCCCACCTAGGCAGAGTTTGAAAGAGTCAGATGTATGCAATCTTACCCTTGTTAGTAATAACTAAGGGGTTGTTTCCGATTACCCTTAGTAACAAACATAATCCACAACTTACATAAATAAAAAGTTCACGTGATTATATAGCCATTTGCATGGAGAGCTTATAGCCAGCAATGATAGACGAACAAACGAGTGCAACGAAAGCGAGGAGAGACATGCTTATCGCGGCTGCAGATGAATCGGTGAAAATATTGTCTCCTCCTTCTCGCATTCTGTTTGTCATGGGAATAGCAGAAGAGGCGGATGACAGCAACAAGTATACAATCACCTGCATATTTGCACCATTCAGTTAAAATTCAATATACTTGCATAGTTCCATAGACATCAACTAGTCCCTATATTCTCTGTTCCTTTGAGGTTCACACACTTATCTCAAAAAGCTCTCACGAGTCATCGATCTTTGAAGTGTGTCAAATTCAAATGAAGGAGGAAGTACTTCAAACATGATTGATCAACAATAAAAATGAATAATAAAAAGGTCACATTTGGTCACAACTTATGTTACTCGAATTCTTCATTTTGCTTCACGTACCCGTGCCCCATCCTTGATGCTTGGACATTGTATGGCACTTGAACACTTCATTTTAGGCGTAAAATTGTATTTTTAGACGTATCCGACATCAGTACCCGAGTCCAAATAACATAGGTTACAACCACTTCTTATCTAGAATCCTAGAATACCAAGTAAAACACTATATAGTATAATGATAGTCTTCCAAGCCACTTGAAAAGCCGGTTTTTAAGCTAAAACCAAAAAGCTATAATGAGTTACTTTTTGATTAGTTTTTAGTTTTTGAACTCACTATAAACGTAAAACATTTAACATCCAATCACTAGTTTTCACCAAATATCCTCATAATAGCCGACTTTAAATCATATAATACTTTAAGCTAATTAAATTAACCAAAACTCCAGTTAACAGCTTCAACCATCAACCAGCAGTCATTTTGGCAAACATAACAACAATAAATTAACTAGCCTAAATCTAAATATCCTACATAATTTAATTGTAAAAAGTGTTAGTTGACACATAACTTTAGTTTATCTTAAACTAATCAAAAAGCCCAGAAAGTTCTATTTCCTTTCCTAGATTGCAATAGTTTCTTTCTTTCTTTTATTTGTTGTACTAGTAATCAATCAAAAAAGCAAAGGGGAGTGGACAAGGATTCATCTAGAATCATGCTTCTATACACATCCAAGAAACAAAACAAAAATACACTATAAAAAGGAAAAATAGATAATTTGAATCCTTGACATAAAATCAAAAGCTAACGTAATGAAAAGTTACGGCTTTAAATCTCATCAACCGTCATTTTAAGTGGAATTTTACGTCTTGTAACTCAAAAAAACTCTCATATAAGGTGTTGTAATTTCAGACTTTCAGCTATGAGCTGAAATATTTAGTTGAGTTGATTCATTACGTATAGAAAATTGGCAGTAAAAACTCACCTGATCTCCAACAAAATCAACAAAAGCTGAAGTCTTGAGATTAAAAAAATCATTCCCAGTAGATAATTGATGAACATGTCTCAAACATTGCAATCCTGTATACATTGTTGATAATATTGCAATTGCCAACAAGTACCTATACATCCAAACACACCCAAAACAATCCCTACAATCAAATTTCTCAAAACAAATAAACAAATAAATCCAACAATATTCCATCATCCTAACGTCATTAAATTGCACCCACCTACTTGGATTTAAAATCAAATGTAGGCAACCTCGTGTTAAAACTTTATACCCGTAATATATTTCGGCGTTTCAACCATAAGCTTAAGCTTTTTGTTGAGTTGATTCCGTGACAAGAGATCACAAGTTCAAATCTCATCTACCCCTTATTTAAAGTGAAATATTTAGCGTCATATATGTAGAGGGTATCCTCTACATGAATTTCGTGTTAGAGTACATCATATATTCAGAGGTCATAACCAGCTTTGTGGTTCCTTGACAAAAATAAATAAAACTCAATTCTAAAAATCCAAAAAAAAAATTACCTATATTCTTCATAATTACCAAAATTTTTCCAACCACCATGATTATTACAAGCCATGATAATGAATGAAAGCAAGGAAAAAACTAAACCCAAAGCTCTTAAAGCTAATGACCCTTTAGTAAGAAGATCTAGCGTTCTCCATTTTTTAAGTACTGAGCCAATTCCAGATTCTGATTTTTCTGTAACTGGATTTACTCTTTCTATGTCACTTTCTGGTGATGATTTCTTTTCCAATTGTAGACCCTCTGAAATTGACATGTTTTGATTAAAGGGTATTTTTTATCTCTATCAATCTTGTATGAAAATTCAATTTTAAATTGAGTTGAAATCGAGAAGAATTATGAATTTTGGGTGGGATTTTCAAAGGGTGAAGTGGAAGAAAGGAAAGCAGAGGAAAGAAGAAAAGTAGAAAACAGAGTAGATTGATTAAATCATAGACTTGATACTTCGGATGACAAAGCAATTTCTATTTCTTATTATTGGTAGTACTAACGAACTTATAAAAAGTGGGCTACGAAGCCCAATTATGGTGAAGGGTCAAGTCGGGTTGGATCAGGCAGTGTAAGGTAGGGATGGTCATGGGACGGGTCTGGAGCGGGTCTGGCCGGACCCGAACCCGGATCCTATTTTTTTTTTTTGGATCCAGACCCGGATCTGGAGCCTAGGGTCCAAAATTTTCAGACCCGGACCCGGACCCTACGGGTCTGACAGGGTCTAAGATCCTTAATGGGTCTTATACAAACCCTCTTTGATTTGTCAAAATTGAACCTTTTTCGAGTTTTTTTTATTTTTGTAAGCAACTTATTATCTTATTACTAATACTTGTTCGAGTCTATGAAATTCAAATACAAAATAATTACTAAAATTAGGGTTTTCGAGGCTATGGCTGCTGCTACTCTGCTTCTTGCTTGAGTATTGAGAGAATATACTGGAAGTCTGAAATTGGAATAGATAATTGAGAGAACGAGAATGGCCCACTGTCACTCCCAGTCTACCAAAGTCCCACGCCTATCCATTGACCATTGTTTTAAAATTTTAAATTTAAAATTTAAAGTTTTAAAGTTTTAAATTTAAAATACCCAGTAATATGACTATGGCAATTCAAAAATTTAAAATTTAAAGTTTAAAAGTTTAGGGTCCGGGTTCGGGTCCGGGTCCGGATCTTCACCTTAGGACCCGGATCCGGACCCGTAAAAAAAAATTGGATCCAGACCTGGACCCGAATCCGACGGGTCTCAAAATTTAAGACCCAGACCCTTATAAAAGGGACGGGTCCAGGGCGGGTCCTACAGGGTCCTGGACCCATGACCATCCCTAGTGTAAGGTAGAGTCGTTGAAGGTCGTGTTGACTTGAAACGAGCAACATATCTATCTTTTTAATGATTTATGCACGGATCATGTCATATATTGTTGGTCATCCTTAAATAATGGACAGTAATATGACACTAATCCACGAGTTGATTAGTCTATGACATGGGCTACAACACAAAAGGCCCATTTAGTAAGTGGTAATAAACAAGGATAATGGGAATAAAAAAATTATTGTAATTTTGGTTGAAAATTCTCTTAGTTAACTTGATGGTCATATTTGTCCAACATTAATCATCTCATTTTCTTTATAAAATTCATTCCAATGCATTACCATTGAAAGAGGTGGCATTAGGTGGTAATGGAAATTTGTAAATAAAAAAACCTTTTTGTGATCAAAGTTTTATTACCACGGGAATGATATGGAACTTTTGATGAAATTTTACACTATAAAATCATTCCTAAGGCCATTACTGCCATTTAGTACGACTAATCAAACGAGCCAAAATTACTTTAAGATTCTGTGATAGTACTGATTCTAATCAAATATCCTTTTTTTTTACATTATCGCTAATCACTCTTAATTTGTAAGTAATCTCAATATAAATTAAAACTTAGCTAATTCTTAATATACAAAAATTTTAATGCAATTTCTTCAGCTCGTTTTGTATGAGACCATTTCTCAATATAAATTAAAACTTAGCTAATTCTTAATATACAAAAATTTTAATGCAATTTCTTCGGCTTGTCTTGTATAAGACCGTCTCACCATGAGACGAGCCCAAATATTAACCCATTTCTTTATTTGATGTAGAAAAGGAGCGTGACGCATCGATGTAGGAAAGAAAGAGCAAAGGAGCATGACAAATCGATGTAGGAAAGCAAAACTCATTTACGATCATTTAGCTAAAGAATAAGCACAGGAGGGTGACATCTAGGAAAGCAAACATGTTTGCGATTGTTCGTCTAAAGAGAGAGCACATTTACGATGCTTTAGCAAACAAAAGAGCAAAGGGGTATACACATCGATGTGGAGATCCAAACACTTTAACGATCGTTTAGCTCAAGAAAGAGCAAAGGGGAGTGACACGTCGATGTAAGGAAGCAAACACTTATACGATCATATAGCGAAAGATCGATGTAAGGAAGCAAAAAGCTATTATGTAGGCTCTTGTGAAAAAGGTTTCCTTTGCAATAAGTAAATGAATGTGTTACAAAAGAAAGCAATACAATAACATAAACAAAGTCAAAGAACAACTTCATGAATAAAATTGAAGGAAAGACCAATGCAAAAACACACCTCAATCTCCGAAGGGATTGAAAAAAGCTTGATCATTTCCAAAACCAAACATAGATTTATACAAATCACTCGTTTTTTTCCTACTATAACAGAAAATCGGGTATTTTCTGGTTGTGTATAGCAACATTCGAGTCGCCTTGTTTCTCTGTCGCCTTTTGTCGGCTTTGACGGTGATGACTGCTCTTTTTCTTCTCCTTTCGACTTCTTTCTTCTTTCCCTTTACCACTTTCATCATGGCTACGATGTCGCCTCTCCTTATGTTTGCTTCTCCCAGAGCTTGGATTCCCGACCTCGAAATCTGCTGCACCAGAATCTTCCCTCGAATCAGGAGGACCGCCAATGACAAGTGTTTCCTTCCCTCTCCTTTTGATCGATAACTTATCAGCTTCCCCGTACTTTGATGAAGTAGAAACCTCGTTATTGCCTAAAAGAACGTCTGTAACAGCACCCGAAAGCAAGTCATTCGTAACTTCTAACTTCTTCGTGGGTATGAAATTCTCGCTCTCGTCTAGTTTAACCACCACAGGACGAGGCTTAGCATGTTGCGGCTTTTTTTTAAGTGTAAGTGATTGCCCCGTCAATTTCACAAGATCATTCACCTCATCGCCTTGATTATCCGCAGCTTTGCTTTCGTTGGCAGGAGGGTAATCATTTGATCCTGCCTCCGAAGAAAGATAATATAATCCATGTCGTTTACGATGCATAGCAAGCAACGATGTGGATTCACCGGATGATTCCACATCTTCTTTACCTGGCCCGTTAGAACGAACATCATCGGTTTTCTCTTTGGAATGAGAAGTTCCAAGAGAAAAGACCGATGCGGGACTAATCTGAATATCACTATAAATCATGTCCAAATCAGAGAGGTTATCTACGAGTGTAAGATCACTGGGTACAGGAACTCTAGATTGAGCATTTACAGAGATTGGACCGAGCTCTTCCGTGAAAAGATCATCCAAGAATTTAGTTATTTCAGACACTTTAGTTTCTTTCTTCCCTGATTCGTCTCTGTGCTGACCAGAACAAGAACGAATATCAGGCTTCACTAATTGCACAACGCCAAGAATATTTCGAGCTCGCTCTTGTACTTCCACTTCATGGGTCCAAGATAATGGTCCTAAAGTTGTTTCAATAAGATCTATTAACTTGACGATAGCTTCTTCGGAGCAAGTTTCGGTCTTAGACAGTGATAAAGTGGCCGGCTCTTGCAAGGCATCGTCGTTGTCATTGTCATTATCATCAAAAGACATATCGGAGTCCCTCATATTAGAAAAACTACGACTTTTAGGATCCATGTCATAGTCGACTTCATCTTGCCGCCAGAGACAAGACTGAAGACAAAACACGAAAACCTTAAATGTGGATTGAATGTAGACAGCTCGTATTGAGGGTGGTAGTAAGCTAGTACGTGGCTGCAACAATGCTTCCACCAATTCAAACGGGTTTTTTGAAAACTCGACATACTCACCACAAACCCAAGCAGCGGCAGATAATATCCCATGTAAAGACGGGTTACCAAGTAACGCGGGATCAGTTAAAAGATCACGGCCAACTCTAACTAACTCTGGTCTGGCATCCTTTACTCTCATACCAATATCAACAAGCTGGCTCTCAATCTGCTCCCCGGTTTGACAGTGTGGAACCCTAGCCATTTCACCGAGAAGATATACATACCAATCAAAATCAAAAACAATCTCGTAATAATTTCTAGAGCAAGTAACTAGTATTGATCTAAGGATCTCATTACAGAAGTGAGGATCAGACTTTAGCGCATAATTAACCAAAACCCTAGTAATTTCGGCCACATTATCCTCCGATACCATAGCCATAAGAAGACGCAACGACGCTAACTTAATATTGGGATCCACATCACTAAGAGACTTTACCACAGCATCCTTATTCTCTAACACAGCCCACAAGTTACCCTCAGCAAGATCCGAAAGTGCTTGTAAACCAAGGTACTTCAAATTAGGATCATCCTCGGACAAAAACTCCTTAATCTTCAAAACGGAAACTTTAACAGCAGATTCATGATCACTCAAGCTACTTACAACAGTTCGAACGCACTCAAACAACAATGACTTTGCCATGGTTCGCTCCATCATCTCGCAAATCGGACCAACAATCTTTTTACCTAGCCTAGGTTCTAAAACAGCCAACTTAGCAAATATCTTTAACACCTTAATCAACACCCAATTATTCTTACAATCAAGCAAAACGCGGTAAAACTCGGGCGCTAAAGGCAAATAGGCTTTCGGGTCTCGCAATGTGAGCTCACACAACACCCCAACAGCTGCTGAAACAGCTTGAAGATCAGAACTTTCCAGATTATCAACTAATCTCTTAAAACATATCCTAACCCCATCTGGGTACTTACTAAAAACCCTCAAACAAACAGCAATTGCCTTCTTTTTAACATAAATTCTAGTACTTGACAATAAAGTAAAAACATCATTGCATAAATCACAAGATAAATCAGGTGTAGCAATAACTGATATACATTGAAGAGCAAGGCTCACCTCAAAATCATTAGGGCTTGAAAGATCTTTCCTAAATTGATTTGTTACAAGAAGAAGAACTTCAGTAGATTCATTAAAAGACAATGTAGCAGCTAAATACCCAATCTTTTTTAGAGAAAATTGTGGGTAACTAATGACTTCAACTACATGAAAAGCAGCCCAATTCATGTCAAACCCATAAAGAGAATGAAGATAAGTAAGTTTAAGAAGAGCAGTAGATTTTGTATGTGGGTCATTTGACCTAATTTCTTTATGAATTTCTTCCATGGCTTTTGAAAGAAAAGTTGAAATGGATGTTATGGAATCTGGGGCATGTAACCTAATTCCCTTGATTAAATCCTCTAAAGAACGCTGAAAAAATGAGTCCATCATTATAGATCAAATCTTTCAAGCACAATAATACAAAGAATCTGAAAATTGATTGAAATTTTAAAGGATTTAAGGGTTAACCTGATTGAAAGTGTAATTATGAAAGGGGGGGGGTTAGGGTATGATGAATTGGGTAGATTTGAGGGGAATTTTGTGTAGCAATTAGGGATTTGATCTTTGATGAATGGTGAAAATTTGGGGATTGTTTTTGTGTAGCGAGAAGGGATTATTGTTAGTCCCAGATTAGCGAGTGAGATGAAGGTATGAACTTATTTTTTCTCATGTTCTAATCAAAAATTCTACTCGGGTTTACACACTTATACATATACTTCCTCCGTCTCAAATTATTTATTTATTCATCATTTTGAATTTGTGATTATTTTTTAATGTATAAGTTAAAACATAATTAAATAGAATCTTATTTGATTTGTCTTAATATAAAGATTACTAATATAAATTTTTATTAATTTTTATTATACACAATTAGATATATTAAGCATTGAATTATTGCTTGAACTGCATAAAAAATTAAACGTTGTAAGTATTTCGGAATGGAGGAAGTACTACTATAATCTTAAATATCTCTAATTATTTTTAATTAAAAATTATATACGTCGATATTAACAAATCTTCAACTTAGACGAATCACAAAAAATCTAATTTAATAGTGTTTTAACTTATGAATAGAAAATAAAAACTAAAATCAATTTGTAAAATTTGATTACCATAAAAGGAAGTAAATGAACTAAATTATGGGGCTATTTACTCGGTATACGTATTAATGGGGTACGATCCTTAATACATATAAGAGGGAGTATATGGACTCAAGTATCTTCTTATCTTATTGCTTATCTAGATACTTAAATTAGATATATTCATTCAGATCATCGGTTTGATTTTAAGTAAGTTATTTTAAATCGATTTAAAATCGAATCTTGTGTCCAAATTAATTTTTACATAATTTCAATTTCATTTTGATGTCCAATCAAATACTGGTATGCTACACTTATCTTCTCAGAGAGATGGCGACTAGCAAGTAAATTCCTGCCAGCAACAGACATTACTATGTATCAGACTATCAGCATATATATTTCTTGCATCTTCATTAACAGATTCAAATGATTCATCAACATATATTGCTGCATTATAAGCAAAAGTATCAAAATATACAAATTTTGCTTCGAATGATTCGATAGCATAATTATGCAACCTTAAGACAGTAAAACACATGCTACGACTGCCTCATATTAGGTCTCCGTTCTTGGTAAATGCTTCAAGATGCTGGATTTCTCGACTTGGTATTCTAACCTTACACGTACGAAGCTAGCAATCATAGCAGAAACGGGGTGTGCATGTGTGGCTTCTATCCAGTTTCCTGCATATGTATCAAAGTTTACTTGGTTTAAGTAAAAGGATATGTCTTCTAAAGATGAAAAGTGCAGTCATCTGGTAAAGTTTCGGTATTCCTCACACCCTTTAAGACTTAGAATGCTTTCTCATAACATGTAAATCAGAAACAAGCAAGCTCAGGTGGGCTCACTAGTCCCCAATTTTGTATGTTCTGCATTAGTAACATGCACATGTATTCAACTAACATTCAGAAAAACATAGCCAAGCTGAGAATATTCAAACCAACAAATAACCCATGGTGGCCATGGATGCAAGAAACACACATAGAAAACTAGAATACCATGCAACCCTGTGCAAGCTATTGTAAAAGGAGATCCTGTTTGCGCATTCAAATACTATGAAGTATGAACTGGGAAATTGTTGGAGAAACATCAAGAGATGAAGATGAGAAGAGATTTAGGTGTATCACAATGGCATTCCTATCAAAAACCAGCAAACTCTAATCCCCTTCACAAGAATCCCATTACAAGGAAGAACTTCAAGAAGAAGGAAAAGTTCAGAAAAAATTTCATTGGGGTTAAGGTTGGAGAGTCCCCCACGTGCAAGGGACATCAATCATTCTTGTAGCTGGTGAGAATCGAACCCTTAAGTGAAAGAAAATTTCAAGATTGTAAATTTGTAATGACTGCTATAGAAGATCAAAGTATTTCAGATTGGGTAACATAAATCAAGGTGGAAATGGATTGTAAGAGATAGTATACATAATATTTCATTGTCCCAACACCACTAAGAGACTCCCAGCAAGGGTAAAATTGGGGGTCAGATGTACGAAATCTTAACCTTGGTATACACTTTAGTTATAATAAGTTATAATAAGAAGAAAGGCACATGATTTAATAGTGATTTTACTATAGTACACTAATCCAAAACAAAATAACTAAAAATCTTTGACCCTATAAAAATAAGCAATATAATGTAAGAGATGGTATAAGCAACTAAATTGAATAATCAACGTGCCTTAAGAGGATATCTGACATAATCTCAATACCATCATACATGAAGCGAATTGTAGCACGCCTTATTCTTACGCTACTGCATTTTGGCCTTAATGAAGATGTGAAGAACCCTTTTTTTCAGTATGGTTGTTAATTATAAGAATTGCTATCCTTATTTCTAGCCAGAAAAGCTACTAACTTCAAACTTAGCTATGACTTGGCTATTTTTTCAAGTCCGCGTACATGGGCATTTTACCCCCTTTTTTCGATTCTCAATGTAAAAGAAACTACACTTGAACTTAGGAAGTTGGAATTTACCGTATTCGATTTAGCTCCTTGCCTTTTCTGAAACTTACTAAAGTTTGCTTTTCTCTTTCTGCTGCTGCAATACGAAGTCTTCCACTCGTATAGCTTGTTTTCGCATGTGTCCAACGACCTCATCTGCTGTTGCATAAATCTGCTTAGGCAAATGGACTTCCAAATACTTCAACCAATCCTCTAAAGTCATTTTTTCCATATCAGGCTCTTTATCTGTCTCTGGGAACGTGCTTGAGCTATAATACTTAGCCTCTGACTCTGTATTAAGCTCTTCAATGTCCGAATCTTCAACTTTCTCATCATCAGACACCGCATCACGAACGACTCCCTCAACGAGAGAAGAGCCCAACACAAAGGTATCCTTCTGATTAGGTTCATCAATGAATTCTGCACAAAGCTGCTCATTCACATCTGAAGCAACACAATTTTCCAGCTGATTATAGTCTACCGTCAGTTCTAAACAATGCTTCTCACTCTTATTCATGGCAACAGAGTCATCCTGCTGATTGATTTCATCCGTCAATTCTACATGAGGCTGCTCACTGACAGATAGAACACATTCCTCTTTGGAAAATCTCAATTTCATTAACTGCTCATTCTGCTCATTATCCACTATGTTTGGCTCATAAGCAATAACTATTGGTTCTTCATGTGGCTGCTCTCTCAAATCTACCGCCTTTTTAGGAACTTCGTTATTCAAAATCTCAGCGCCCTTAGAATGATCGTTCTTCGTATCATGAAGTACAATCTGCTCGGAAACAGCAAGTACTGGTTCTTCATGTAATTGTTCTCTCAAACCTAATACCTCTTCAAGAACTTCGCTTTCTAGCAGTGCCACTTTCATAATCTGCTCATTCTCAGTAGCATCAGTTACCTCTGGCTCAGAAGCAGCAACTACTTGTTCTTTGCATTGTTGATTACTCGCACATTCCCCTTCACCGAGCACTTCTTTTTCCAACACTTCCACTGCCACAAACTGCTCATTATTCGTGTCATCAAATACGTTTATCTCAGAAGCAGGAACTGATGGTTCATTACATAGCTGCTCACTCAATTCTATCACCATTGCAGGAACTTGTTTTTCTACCACTTCTCCATTCATCTTCTCTTCCATAACAGCATCCAAACACTCAGCATCCACTTTTTTCTTCCGCCCACGACCTTTCGTTGTCTTCTTTTCAACCACGCTTAGGTTCACACCTACCTCCTTCAACATAGCATGTTCAGCATTCTCATCTTCTAAAGTACTTGCTTTCTTAGTCCTCCCTCTGCCATGTCGTCCCCGATTACCTTCAACCTCCCTTTCCACATTTTCTTCCTTGGAATCCCCAACGATAGAATAACTATCTTCCTCCAAACTTCCCCTCAAATCATGACCCGTACTAGAAGCCCCTTGCCTCCTCGAGTTTCTACCATTATAGATCTCTTCTTTAAATTCAACTTCCTCCTCTGTTAAACCCTTCTTGACCTTGCTCCCCAAATTAGCACAAGTTCTAGAAGCAGCTCGTCGTCTAGGATACCTACGATTATCAATTTCTTCTCCACTTTCAACATTTTCACCCAGATTTGAACTCTCCTCAACCTTACCCCCCAAATTGACACAATTTTTAGACGCCCCCCTTCGTCTAGGGTTTCTACGATTATCAACTTCTTCTCCACTTTCAACATTTTCACCCAAATTAGCTAAAGTTTTAGACGCCCCCCTTCGTCTAGGGTTTTTACGATTAACAATTTCCTCGGTAATTTCAACAATTCCTCCCAATTTTAAGTCCTCCTCAACCTTACCCTTCAATTCAGTACCAATCTTCGAATCGACTAGTCTCCTACGGTTTTTACGAGTACTAACGCCTTCTTTAAACTCAACAATTTCAACCCTAAATGACGTAAGTTCACCAATTTTAACATCATCTCCATTACCAACATTAAATGGAGTAAGAGAATCAAGCTTAACAGAGTTCAAAAAAGTACCATTAGAAGAATCAAGATCTGTAACCACCCATTTCCCAGAAGCAGGATTAAATTTAATTTCAAGGTGTTTGGAAGAAATACCTGAATCTTTGATTTGTAAATTATTGCCTTTCATAAGTCGGCCGATTCGAACTGTTGATCTTGGGGTGAATTCTAGGGATTCACCTTTACGAGGACCCTTTTCTATAATGAGCCTTAATGTTGTGGACGCCATTGTTGGAAACTCAAAAAAGAAATTCAAAGCTAAGAGAATGTGAAATCTGAAGGTTGGATTTCTGTTTATTTGTTAAGCGGGAAACCTGAAATCATTGAACCCTTTCGTTTTAAATTTTGGCCGATGGGTATAAAACCGGTCTTGAAAGGGATGGTCGTTTGTGTCACAGTGAGATAATCTGTATATTTAATTATTTTTTTTAATTATAAAGAGATTATTTTAAATTTATAAGTAATTATTTAAAAAATTATAAAAAATTATTTTAAAATTATAAATAATCACTTTCAGATTATAATAATTAATTTATGATTGTAAGATTACTTTAAGACTGTAAATATATATTAAACTAGTTTAATAAAAATATAATATTAAACCTTTTCCTTTGAGTATTGGTGGTTTGGGAAGTGATTGATGGCTAAGCAATACTCTTCCAGTGCCATCAAACACCAAATTTGCTCAGAACATTTAATGAACAATTTAAGACAAGGAAGACAAAAGCAATTTTCATTGAAAAGTAGGAGAATTACGATGATAAATTAAATATGATGAAAATTAAGGAAATAGTGTATGTCATAACAAAAAAAACTTTAAATATGAAAAATGTATAAGGATATACGAAAAAAGAAAATGAGACAAATTTTGTGGAGCGTAAGAAGTAGTTAGTTGGATTGTTTCATTTGATATGCTGGATTTTTCAATTGATTTAACTAAATGAGTAGTAAATTACCTAAATCATAAGAGCAAATTGCTCCAACAATATAATTAACCAAGCACTAGTTGAAGTATCAAATTGTTTGACCATCAAACCAACTTATTGTACCTAAATAAAATTATAAGTTATTTTTTCAAATACACCCTTAATGAAATTTTATAAACAGTGTTCCCTAAATATATATTATAAATATTCACCAATTCCTTAATCCATACAAATTTGTTCGTTTGTTAAGCATTAACATGAAACATTATTTATTTTAAATTGTAACCAAAGATTTGTTGATACTCTTCCCATTTGTTGAATAACCTCAAAAAGGACAATAAAATCGTATAAATGAAATACATATACATAGTAGAAGAAATGAAGAGAAGTTGATTTTGTAGATGAGAATTTGGACAATAAAAGATATGCTAATTGTTACGAACGTAACTGTAATTTTAAATTAGAGGATCGATAAATAGTCAAACCCATTACATTGACAAATTATTTTATAGTCAAATGGTTGATATACTATCAACTTGATACCCAATCGTGCATGATTAAAGCTTTGATTGTGTTCTTGTGTTCCATATGCTATAACACCTATGTTAGAATATGCCTTGTACAAGGACTATACTTTTAGTTGGTTATAGTTAGTTAGACTGCTATACAATTATTAAATAATATTTGTTATAATCTGTTGTAACAAATTCTAAATAGTTTGTTTTTCTGTTATTCAATACAAAAAGCGTTGAATATTCACTAGTAATACAATACGAATTATATATTCTAAGATATTTTTTTTATAATGGTGTCAGAGCCATTATCTTATTTCTTTTTTGATTCTGATAGTTTTCGAAGGGTTTAATTCTTCTCTATTTTTAAAGATTCATCCATTTTATTCGATGTGTTCTGTTTTTGTAGTTTTCTTTGAGAATTAATAGCACAAACCCACCTTTCTTGCCTATTCGTTTGTTTCTTTGATATAAACACATCTTGGTAAGCAAAGCTGATAAATTCCTTGTGTCAGACAATGATACAATCCGATGCTTATTTCCTCCGTCATATTGACATTAGGCTTAAAAGTGTGAGAAATGTATTCACAAGGTTTGGGTTAAAAGAGCGTAAGAGCATCGGCAATGACACCCTTTTTTAGTTCTTAGTTATTAATAGAAACCAAGTTTACTTCCCAATGCGATGTCATCTTCCTCCTACAAAATGGGGTCCAATTTTAAAAAGAACCTCCAAATGTTAACGTCCACCTGTAAAAGCAAACCAAAATTTGCTCCTTCCTATAATATTGCGCCACTTGGCAACTTGTATGGCTTTTTTTTCAAATTTTTAAACACTATAAATGAGTTTTTTGCTTTTTAAAAATAAATTCAAATCAAAAAAATAAATCAATTATACTAACGGTCATAATTTTTTTTATCTATAAATTGACACCAATTTTGCAATATTTTCAACACTTTCAAAAATCTCTATTTTTCTTATTTTTCTCTAAGCATAATAATTCTCTTTATAATTCTCTATTTTTTGCTTTCTTTTTTACAATTAAATTTTTACTCTAATTTTTTATAATAATTATGGATAATAATCATCCTTATTACGGAAATAACCCACAAAATCCAAACAACTCTCAAAATTCATATTTTCGTCCATATCAATATATCCCACAACATACAAACAACCCACAAAATCCAAACATTATTCAAAATTCCAACTCTAATCCTCAATTTGATCCAAATTTTGAAAATACTCTTAAATTTCAAATCATGATGAGGCAATATATAGCACAAAATCAAAATAACATTCAAAGTTTCAACTTTATTCATCATCAAACCACTTTAAATTTGGGAAATAATCAACCAATACTTTTCCAATCACAAAACCAAGATCAATCTCCTTCTACCCCAAGAGCACATAGGAGTAGAAACAGATCAAGGTTTGATGAAATGTTTCCTACTCAACAGCTAGCTGACGATGAGGTTGAGAATGAAGTAACAAAGGGAAAGGAAGAGGAAAAGAAAAAGGAAAAGGTGAACAGAGATATATGGTCTTGTGAAGAAGATTTGTGTGTTATTTCCACTGTACTTAATTGCGGAGGTGATATAGTAGTTGGAACTGATATAACGAAAGCAACATTATGGAAGAAGATAATACAAATTTACAATGATGAGGTAAGAAAAAGGCCAAATATAATCCAAAAAAGAACTGAAAAATCTATAAGAGGTCGATGGGGTCTAATTAATGGTGATGATTGGGAGAGGTGGAAAGAATGCGAGATAGTGGTACGAATGTTGACGACGTGGAACAGACAACATTACTCCTCTTCGAACAAACACATGGTAAGAAATTCATTTTTCAACATTGTGTGGCTGATTTGACTGAATATTGTACAAGATGGATGTAACAGGCTCAAATTTCTTAATCTTAATCTTCCGATTAATTATTCCGAAATTTCTTTTCGAATTCCTAATCCTTTGGTTATCAAATTCAAATCACTTTTAATTCCTAAACCTTATTCCGATTTTTGTAATTTCTTCCAAATATTAAACTTAAAAATATATATATATTCTTAAATTTCTTTATAAGCACTAAAATATTATTTTATTATTTTATACTACGAAAAGTAAAATTTTAATATTATATTTACGGTTTTATTAAAACGTTACGTTTCAATTTCGTTTCCTTAAACTAACTTTACTACTTATCATTTTAACTTTACAACTTTGATTTAATACCTAAAAATTAACTATATTTTTTTTATTAACTTTAAGTATAGTTTTAACTAAAATTTTCTAAGTAAACTATCATATTTTCATAATCAAACCTTAATCATACTTTCCCATTAATCTAAAACTTTTCACTATAAACTAGAACAAAAATTTGATGAATCAAAATCCTTTCTACATCAATCCATAATGTTCATCACTTACACAAGCTATCACCATTTCCTTACACAAGTTAACCTTCTTCTACACTCCAAATTCTTACACATCCACTTACACACTCCAACTCTTACACATCCACTTACACACTCCAACTCTTACACATCCACTTACACACTCCAACTCTTACACATTCACTTACACACTCTAAATCATTTACACAAGTTAACCTTCTTTTTCATACAATCTTATGAACTAAAAAGTTGCCCAAAACCCATTATAAATACCCCTCCTTAGCCATGAGATCACTTGCACCCCATCATTAAATCTTTCTACCATTCTTTCTTATATCTTCACTTCATTAACATCTTACTAACTTTATACCCTTTTTATTTGTTGAAGAATCAAATGAAGATGGAGCTTGATCTTATCACTTCTTAAGCCAATAATCATCAACTTTTGAAAAGTCAAGTATTATCTTTTGGAGCTTGGATATCATTTTCTTTTGGGTAATTGAAGATCTACTTCTTTGAAGCTTGGAGCCTTGAAGACTTTCTCTTTTGGAGCTTATTTCTTTAAAGTTCTTATTTTTCTATTATTATTCTCTTACTTGGTTTAGCACCACCTTCGGAGGAAAATGGTACACATTTTCTTAACTCTCTCGTTATGTGATATTTATTTATGGTTACTCGATAATATAAAAGCATGATCAATATGATTTTATTTTAGTCATTTAAACTTTACATGGTAATATTAAAGTTATATCCAGTTTAGTGATATTTTCGTCAAAACAATAATACTTTTGGGACACTCGAAAAAAAAAAAAGTCATATATATGGAAATTTTTGATTAATATGATAATATAGATATATATGAATTTTACTAGTTAAATAAACTTATGTGTTTAAAATGATTTCATATCATCTTGGTGTTTTGATAAATTTTTTTTGTTGGACTCAAGTAATTATAAAGAATTATTAATCGGTTTATTGGTAAAATAGTCAAACAAATTTGTTAAAATGCTTAGCATTGTTTTTCTTGAAAACTCATTTCATATAGATTTTGGACCCTTAATAATTTGTCGGATTATGTTATTTTTATAGTGATGATAGATCCGTTTTACTATTTTACTGGTTATTTGATAAAATATGTTATTAAGTACTTAGAAATATTACCCTTGACTGTTATGATTATTTATGACACAATAATGACTTAGTTTAGCCTCAGGAATCTTAGTATAGCTATGAAATTTTGTTATTTAATTAATATTAATTTATTAGATACTAGTAATTTGTTTCTATTAAAAGGGTAGAATTGTCAAAAATTTGACTAGGGGAAGTTTGACTTATAAGAATGTAAACTATTTCGGTTTAGAGTCTTGTTTGATATTGCATGATATTGATTGTATGACTCTGATAGTAAGGTAACGTCGAACCATGGACCGGCATATAAAATCCCGGCGTCCGTGTTAGCCGGCACGTAAAATGCGGTGTCAGACAGGGGGTCCGAGAAAAACCCATCCTGTGAAGTCTCGAGCATAACAGTATTGAGAGGAGTGACGACTCCCACCACAGTTAGGGTTTAGGACTACGGTCCTCACCTAACCAGACCCTTACATATATCAGTTGTCATTATTGTTGTGATCTTGTGATGTGCTATGATGGTAAAGCTATGAGGCTTAATTGAACTTGATTAAATAAGCATTAAGGCTACCAAGTATTTAGTAGCAGTAATGAACTTCTGCAAGTATTGAGAATGTAACTTAATGGCTTAGTAAAAGTCAATAATGAGTAATAACCTTCTATATTGTGCTTGATGATTATTCTGTAAGCATGATTTAACTATCGCATCATAAGCTTGTTGAGAAAATTGTACTCGGCTTTATCGCTGACCGATTTAATCGGCTGTCATCCATATTATGGATGACAGTATTTTGCAGGAAAATTTAGCTCAGGTTTCGATCCAGGCCGCAACTTTAATTATTCTATCGAGGACTTAGCTTCAATGATTTTACTTGATGACTATATTGTACTTATGTTTTTTTTATCGTATTTAAGTAAACCTTATTTTATATTTTCTCAGTTGTAAGATATATATATTTTTTTTTTACTTATGTTTTGAACAATTTTAGTTTAAATGGTTTTTAGCAGTTCGGCGTTTTACACTTCCGCATTATTTATCTTAAGTATAATTATTAATGTTAATTATGTATCGAGAGTGTCGTTCCTGCTACAATGGAGACCAGGCGAATACTCGACCGATCTTACTATTGATAGCTCTAAAAGATCAAGTGATGAAGTTGGATTACCAAGGTCTGATGGAGTGAAGAAGGTGAAGGCACAAAGAAAAATGAAGGGGATTTCCACTTCCTCGGATACGAATGTGATAAATGTCGCTATGAGTAGGATTGATAGTGGAAGAGACTTGGTTCATGAGAAATTAAACAATGCTATGCAATTTCAAAAGACACAACATGAGCAAAAGTTAAGGTTTCAAACGTGAAAGTTACTTACGAAAAAAGAGATGAAAAATATCACTCTTACTGACGAGGAAATCGCATATCTAGAGGAGCTCAGGGAGGACTTTGTACTTAAGCGTTTTTAATTTTTTTTTAGTAATCGTTTATTTATAATATGTTTTTAGTACTTTGTGTTTTAGTTTGTAATATGTTATTTATTGCAATCTTTTCTCATGATTTGGCATATTGAACTCTTATTTTCTACACACTGAAATTTTCTCTGCAACCCAATCATATCTTATGCGATGAATCTTATCTCTGCAACACAATCTTATCTCTGCAACCCAATCTTATCTTCAGCAATGAATCTTATCTCTGCAACACAATCTTATCTTCTGAATTGGAAAATTGCAATCTTATCTTATACACATTAAAATCTTCTCAAAAGACATCTATAAAATGAATCTTAATAACAA
This sequence comes from Amaranthus tricolor, assembly GCF_026212465.1. Classification (NCBI taxonomy): domain Eukaryota; kingdom Viridiplantae; phylum Streptophyta; class Magnoliopsida; order Caryophyllales; family Amaranthaceae; genus Amaranthus; species Amaranthus tricolor. The sequence goes on along the minus strand of NC_080057.1, from coordinate 26,443,958 downwards.
CATATAATGTACATTCAATGAAAAATTAAAATGAATCTCAATAACAATTCTTCAAATTCTTCAAGTTCTTATAGTTCCTCTGGTGATCATGATTTTTTTAATAATGTGTTACTTAATATAATGTTTATAAACCAGAGTATTAAGGAACAAGAAGATTTTATAATCCAATTCGCTATCCAAAAGCATATTGAATCAACATCCAGTGGGAAACCTGCTCAAAAAAAGAAGAGGAAGTTCATTGATCGTAAACGTGAGGATGCCGAGGAAAGGCTTATGAACGACTACTTTGTTGAGCATCCACTGTATCCAGAATTTATGTTCTGACGTAGATTCCGTATGAGTCGATCTTTGTTTCTTCGAATGGTTGAAGGTGTTACAACTACAGATCCATACTTTCAACAACGACCAAATGCGCTTGGGGAACTAGGCGCGTCTCCTATACAAAAATATACTGTCGCATTGAGGATGCTTGCATATGAAACATGTGCTGATGTAGTTGATGTGTACATAAAGATTTGGGAAAGCACTGCAAGAAGTTGTCTTCTCCATTTTGTCCAAGCAATTAGACAAGCCTACACAGAAGTATACTTGAGAAGGCAAAATATCACTGATTTGCAACGACTACTTCATGATGGTCACGGTAGGGGATTTCCAGACATGTTAGGCAGTATAGATTGCATGCACTGGGAATGGAAGAATTGCCCAAAAGGATGGAAAGGGTTGTATCAAGGAAGAAATAAGCATGTATCAATCATTTTAGAAGCTGTGGCCTCTGATGACTTGTGGATTTGGCATACTTTTTTTGGAACGCCTGGGACTTGCAATGACATAATTGTCTTGAGAAAGTCTCTTGTTTTTGATGATATTTATCAAGGTAGAGCTCATGAGGTAACTTATAATGTAAATGGGAACACATACAATAAGGGTTACTACCTCACGGATGGCATATATCCAAAATGGGCTGCTTTTATCCCTACAATTCGACTCCCACTAAACTAAAAGGATGCGTTGTTTACAAGACGTCAAGAGTTAGCATGGAAAGATGTTGAACGTGCATTTGCAGTTTTACAAGCACGATTTGCAATCATACAAAGAGCATCTCTTATTTGGGATCAGGATTTAATATGGGAAATAATGTTGGCATGTATCATTCTTCACAATATGATTGTTGAAGATGAACGTCATACATACAGAAATTATAAGGACACAATTGAATTCGAACAAGATAATATTCAATATGTTGCTGAACCATCTTCCCAACCACGCAATACAACTTACCAAGTTCGAGCAGGCAAATATAATAATTTGACGTTGGAGCAATATATGCATAGAAGAGAACAAGTTCGGGATAGACAAGTTCATAATGCATTGCAAAGAGACCTGGTAGAGCATATATAGGAACATTGTCAAGGATGGTATGATGATGCTTGAAAAAAATTATGTGTAGTGCAAATGTACGAGTTTAATTAGTTGTTCAGTTTAATTATGTGTATTATTTTTCATTCAACGTACGAGTTTTCATTTAATGTACGAGTTTAATTAGTTGTTCAAATTTACGTTTTTCAATTAATATTTCAGGAAATGAATACTTTAAAAATTTTGATAAAAACTTAATTGTTAACTAACGAAGTTAATTAATAATGAAAATAGTAATTTAAAAAAAATTATCATTCATTAACGAAATTAAATTATTTATTTATTAATTTAGTTAATCATTAATTAAAATTATTTAATCATAAGTTATTTAATTTTAATTACGTGTAATTAATTATTAATTAAAAATATTTTAAGTTCATCTTTAAATAAAAAATAAATAATGATATATGAATAGGAGTGAGAAAGTAAAAGTGGGTCATGTGAAATAGTGTTTGGAGAGGTAAATGAGAAGCTGACCACTGCAGAAAAGTTATTAGAATTTGTGGAGATAGATTAGAAAAGTTAGTGAAAATAATGTGGCAAAATATAAAAAGAAGAGAGATTTTATGGAGTATATGGGGAGCCCTCCCATTGCCGATGCTCTAAGATTTCATTATATATTTCTCATTTTGAAAAGAATAAAATAGGTTTGTTGATGGAACCACCAAGTGTTGAGCATTCAATCATGGCTTTATTGTTCCTATACAAAAATGTTTATATTTATGTAATAAATTTTTGACATAATTAATCTTGTTCATACTTATTTATATTTTAATAAATATTTATGATCTCCACATATTTTTAATAGTTGTGATTCTCATATTTTATCCGATAACTTTAATTATTATTTTTTAATATTTATAATATACACTATTCGACCAACAAATTTAATACTTAAGAAAATAATATATTTATCATTAATACTTAGAAAATATATTTACCATTTAAAAGATTAGGAGTATTGTTTAAGAAAAGCATAAACCCCAAAATACCGTCTCTAAACCCCTTTTTCCATCCCCAACGACATCAGCCACCATTCTCGTCCTGACCTACGCTATCTCTTCCCAGTCCGTTGTCTCATTCCTCCAGTTAGGTTTGTTCACATATTCAAATCCTATTATTCTTATATATTCCTGAATTTGATTTGCTTGTTTATTGATTCCCTATTCAGTTGTAATGCATTGATATTTATTTTCAAACTTGTTTTAGGCAAATAGGTTGGATTTTTTGTTCAGTTCTTGTTACAATTCATTTGAGAAGTACATTTCAATTTCAATTTTTTTTTAAAAAATTTGTTTTAGGTTGTTGATCTGTGAATTGTGATTGCGAAGTAGAATTTGAAGTTTGATTTTGTGCTATCTTTTCTTACAAGTTCTGTTGCCAAATTCTTGTTACAATTCTTTCATTTCGATTACAATTCATTTGAGTAGCATTACAGCAGGTTTACTGTTACCCAAGCATGGCATCTCGCAACTCAAAATTGCTTCTTGTTGCTTGTCCAAGCACATTGACGCCCAAATCATGCTAAAAAAAAAAATACTTATTGCTTATTGCTGTTTGCTCGAGCAGCTCGTCTGAGCATGCTGTTTCCTCACACAAATTATGTAACAAGCTAACCTCCATGAAGATTATGTGGAATGTAAGAGCAAGATGGACAACAATAAACCTGCTGTAGTGCTATTAATGAAGAAAATATGGAGGCTTTAGAAGAAATTATACCGCCTTCATTTTTTTAAGAAGTAGGATGACTTTCGTTCCCCTAGGGTTGTGTCTAAACTTTTTGTGTCCCTAAGCCTTCATTGGTGAGTCGTAATTTGAATCGCCTTTTCACTGTAGTCTATAGATATTAGATATGTTTTATTTATCCAATATAATGGCTTTACAGAACAAAATGGCCAACAACAATGCCCCTTCAACCTCCGAGATGCAAGAGGTATGCTGCTATATGCCCATAGCTTTTTTTTAACCAATTTTGTAACTAGTTAACCTCAATGAGAATTATATGGAATTCCAGATCAAAGTCGATGAAAGCTGTGAACGAGCCTTGGATAAAGAAAAGGTACGCAATCTTTATGACCAGTTTTTGTTTTTTTATCTTAAGTACAAGAATTTACTTTTGTTCATTTTGTGTGTGGGATTGTGGGTTTTTTGTTTTGTTTTTTTGTTTTTTTCATTCTTTGTTGTTGATAAAAAATTAAAAGAATTTATTAATTTCACTGTGTATTATTGTGCAGCTTATTGGTATGGCAACAAGTGAAATGGAATATAGAGTAGAATTGTTCAACAGGTTTGTGATTCTTGACGTGAATATTGTTAGAAAGTTTATTTGTTACCTTTTTTTGATCATTACCGATGAATTGTCATACCATTTTTATGAAGAAGCTTATAAGATCACATCTTGGTATTGATAAAGTGGTTTACTAGTTCCCATTAATATGAAGACAGACAGGTCATGTGGTACTTGTTTTTGTTGACAATCATTATTGGTGCCAAGTCCTTGCCATTGTTATTGTTCATGAGTTGTAAATATTGCATTTCCTTGTTTTGCCAAATTATCCACCCATATGCTTCTGGTTTGACATAATCCTGCTTATGATTCAGGCTTACCCATAGCTGCTTCAGTAAATGTATTGATAAAAGGTACATATACAGCATGACCAATGCTTTCTTGTCAGGAATTCTTTAGTAGTATTAAATACAGAGTTTCCGAAGGACATGATAAATGAAATTTGTACTTTTTCCCCAGATATAAGGAAGGCGAACTCCATATTGGTGAAAACAGTTGCATTGATCGTTGTGTTTCAAAGTATTGGCAGGTAATTACTTGAGAAGTGAAAATACATTAATGTGATCATTTTAGTTTAGACCGTTCTACATGCCAATTGCATCAATAGTTTCAACATTTATTTTATTGTATTTTTTGGTTATTAATTGTTCATTTGAATTTGATATGATCTGCCTTTGTTGATACTTACAAAATGTTGAATTATGGTATCAAATACAAAATGTTGTTGTGGTAACAGTCAAAAGAACGATTCACGGGTAATGTGGATGGTTTGCAGTTGTGTAGCCTAGCATAGTGGTCGAAATTAGTTTCAAAATCTTTTATAATGTAGTTGTGATCTGATACCGTGATACAACTTACTTATGAATGCATTGAGCGTCATCTTTGATATATTTTATGTAGATGATCATTGGAATTAATTTATTGGTTGTAGATTAGTGTTATATATTATTATTAGTCTCAATTAGATCTGAATAATCTTTGTTTGCGACGTTTCGGTTTTTGTGAGTTCATTTGTCTTGGTTCATGTAGTGATCCCATAACTTTGGGACTAAGGCTTTAGCATTGTTTATAAATTTATGCTTGGAAAAGTTGGAAAGTGAATTGCATCTCCAATGCATTTTTTTGATATAATAATTTCATTATACATATGGAAGATATAAGGTTAGCTAGCATGTGCACATTTCTTTTTGTTCCATCGAATATCATGTATGAGTGATATGTCGGAATCTGACTTGTAGAAGAATTGTATGATACTTTGCTTGCACCCTGTCTGAGCTGGTGCAGCAAAGGGTATTTCTGTAAAAGGTTGTGTAGAGGGTTAGTAATTGATATAGATCAGCTATTGTTTCTAGTAAGTCTCGTGGTGCAGAATGCTTACTCGTCATCAAGGATATTTGTCTTTGAGTTTTTGATCCTTTTTCTGAGAAAACCGTCTGGAGTGGTAGCTAAGAATGGTACAATTAAAAGAGAATGGTACAAAGTGGAAGAACTTCTTAATTCTGGTCCTATCTAAATTAGCAAACTTAGAGATAGTCCTTTTTCAATGTGGCTGTAGGAAAGGAGTATAGCATAACAAGTACTTTCAGCCCAAAGTATATAGCTCTAAAATGATTCAGTTACAATTCCCTACTAGCTTACTTGACACATTAGATATCTTCAATATGGGCATTAAGCCATTAATTATTGTGTTTTAGTATAACTAAAAGATACCTCATACTAAGGCAACATATATATATATATATATAGGAAGAAGTTCCAGTGAAAACCATCCTTATTTGAGAACCGTAAGAACCAATCTGCTCGACAAAAAAGTGTTACTTTTTTACAAAAAAGTAAAAAGGTGTTACTTTTAGGCAAAAAAGTGTTACTTTTTTATGAAAAAAAAGATGATACTTTTAAGCAAATAAGTGTTACTTTAAAAAAAAAATTCTGATAAAAACTCACGAAAAGGTGTTACTTTTTACATAAAAAGGTGTTACTTTTCGGAAAAAACGTGTTACTTTGTATTTATATTTTTTTTCTGAAAGTAACACTTTTTTGCTAAAAAATACTAGATTTTTTAAAAAACAAAAGTAACATTTTTTTGTGCAAAAGTAACACTTTTTTCTGTGAAAAGTAACACATTTTTATCGGAGAAATTGATTCTCATTTAAGCTTGGTTCTCACTAGAACTTAACTATATATATATAGAGAGAGAAAGAGAGTAGGAACCTGCACAAGGCACGGTTCACGCAAAGAAGCTTACACAGGAGCCACTCACACATATCCTTGCCATGGCTAGTATTAGCAGTAGAATTTTGTTGAAATACAGATTGCTCTACTCATGTGTATATAAAGGATTATACAGAGAAGATGTTTTTTTAACTAAATCTCTTGCTTACATTTGGTAAAATTCTTCACGCACACAACAAGCAGTAGAATGCTTAGAAGGTATTCATGTTATTATTGCTGCTTGATTCAATTGTTCACTGTACCTCAGATCCCAGAAGCTCAGTCCCCCTTCCCCGTCATTTCCAAGAGATAAAAGACAAAGGAAAAAGGTCAAAATAAGAATATGCACAAATCTAGTTTTCTGGGTGAGCGAGGATTCAGGAATATATAATTGTTCAATTTCAGTGATTTTACTGCAACAGCACTTGAAACTGGGTGCCCAGAATTGTAAATCCATGAGAAAAGGAACCTTAGTAAATCTTGTTCGGGTGTTTATGGTGAACTTTTTCTATGCCAAGAAATTCTTATACCCATGTCCAAGTTTTCTACTTAGACATTCCATCAAGTGTACAAGTACAGCTTAGCTGTTATATGAAAAAAAAAATTATATTCTGAACCATAACTGAAGTGTTCAAGTGTCATACCTATGTCCTAGTGTCAAGGGTCCAACATAGGTACTTGTTTTAAAGTGAAGAGTCTGGGTAACAAAGCTATTAGTGATCTCAAAGTTGAATGGTATGTAGTAAATTAGACACTAGCCTATTCTATTGCGTAACTTTCTCCATGTGAAGTTTGTCAAGAAAATTAGCTCTCATCAGCTTATGAATTTTGGCCTCCACCTTCCCCTAGGTAATGATTACCTCTCGCCAGATTTTATCAGTGTAGATGTTAGAAATGACTTTGTGTCTTGATGAGCTTCTGATGTCTAACTGTATGTGAAGGACTTAGAATGTTTTCATAAAGTTAGGTTTATTGGAATTGTGCTTTATCTTATGAATCTACTATTATAGGATAAAGAAGGGAACAACCATTTTATAATAAGACAATGAACTGACAAACCGGAGTAAAACTTTGCCTTTAGATATTTCTATTGGATGTTCAAAGCTCCACAAATCAAATGATTGCATTGTACTAGCAGAATACGACCTGAATATTTTTAGTTTTACCTCCATCGTTTAGTTTTCTTCCATCAATTAGTTTCGGTTTTGACCTACAATATGTCTATATAGAATTCATGTGCGGATGTGCCTCTTGGAGGTAACTTGACTCTTAAATAAAGAATCCAAAAGCCTAATGGTGAATGGGTGTTCAAATTGAGATCATTGGCTTTTTGTTCATCAGAAGAATGTAATGGAATGGATTTGAGGCCATTTCAAGGTTATGGGATGTCCCACATCGGTTGTATGGGCAACTAATGTGGGGTTTTATAGAGTAAATAGGCTCTCTCAACTACTAGGCTAGTCTTTTGGGTGAGTTCTCTTGTTTATTCTATAATAAATAACTTTATTTTTGGTAGGGTTCAAAAGGGAAGGAGCATATATGCAAAAAAGCATGTGAAGAACTGTGAATTGTTTTGGAATCCTTTGCTTTCCCAATTGATAGGTGCAAGTCTATTGGCCTTAATGAAACTTGTGCAAGAACATTAGGAGATATAATGGTATTCTTAAAATATTGGCTTCCTGATCTGATAGAAAAGCCTCCTTTACCAATGGACAATGGTATGGAGTTTTATTGAAAAAAACATATGTTCGCAAACTAGATTCTACACACTTCTATATCTCCTTACTCTTATATTTGTCGTGTTTTATATGAATAACCCTTGTATTGACGTGGGAAACCACCGTGCAGTGGATTAAGGACAGTTGTATACTAAAGTTTACTCTTATGTTCCTTTCATCTTTAATTTTCGTGCATGGTGAAGTTTTATAATCTAAAGTTATATACTCTTTCCTATGTTTATATGTTTCAGGTGAATAGTATAGTTGGTAATCTGCTTGCATCCGGTCGGCGCAACGTGTAAGTTCTGGCTACTTCTAGCTACAGTTACTGCTCAAATTTTGATGGCTCAATCTGGAAATTAGATGAATACACTGAATACTTGGGAGTTGGGAGATTAGAACTTGAAATTTTTGGATGTGTTCTGAATTCCCTTCATTACCATCTCATCCTGCCACCATTGGAGAACAATATAATATTAATAACGACAAATTTGCTTACATTATTTATTCCCATCACAAGTTTTGTAGATGGAAAAGATCATGATTATGATTTTTTTGATTTTTGTAGTTGCACAATTCAATTGTATCAATGTTGACTCTAGTCATATTTTACTTGATTTGGTACAACTTTATAGACCTACTCAAGTAGGAAATCTTGATTTGTATTCATAGACTTGGACAAATGGAAATTGTTTTACTAATTCATTTCTACTTCAATCATTTCTTTTATTCCCAATTGTTCCCAAGTTACTATTCTTTTCCTTTTAACCCAAGTTACTATTCACCATAACATATGTTGGTCTTTTCCTAAAACATATCCTGATAACTTTTACAAGGCATTGTTCTAAATCAAATAAGTTATTACTTTAGTTAGCTTGACCAAACAATAAATTAAAAGGCAAAATTCAACCAATAAACTATTATTAAGTTAATTACTATACCAAAACTTGATTTTTTCAATGTAGGTAATAAATCAGCCGATTAAATATTGTGTTTTAAAATTAATTAGAACAGTCTAGAATACTCGTCTCCACCTCTACCTCTATCCCAGGTTCTCAGCTACACAAAAAATTCATACTTATAGGCCATCTTATCGTGTCAATCTCAAATATGATAATCATCTATGGCATATTCAATTATTCTCCTACTATAACAATTGATGAGCCGTGTCGTGTCTATTAATATTATTCTTCAAAACTAGTAGCACCATGCTAACTATTACGCCGATATTTCACTTTTTTCACTCATCATGCGAGAATAAATAAGATTATTTTTATTCAAAATTTTTGATTATAAATAAATTTTTTTTATATACAACATCAAATAAAACAATAAAAATGAGAAATAAAAACTTTTTTTAAAAAAATCGAGAGAGTAGTATATAAAGTCTTTGTTTTGAATGGTGTGAATTTCTCACTATTTCTTACTAGTATTCCTTTTCATTTCTTCTTGTCTCACTTTGTTGGAATACTAACCCAAAACTTTCCCCTTCCTTCCCATTTCTCTCTCCCATTCTTCTTCCTCAGAGTTTCTCCATCACTGTAAAGCACTAAAAAAGCTTCAAATTCCATGTCAATCCAAATTCGTTAAGTAAATTTTAGTTCGTTCATCATGATTTCCAGATTTTTCAGGCATTTTCCGGTTTATCGAATCTTCTCCAATCCTTCATCTCGCCGTTCTCTTATAGGCGCTAATCACACCTCCGCCAGATTCTGCTCTAAATAAAGTCTTCGTTAATCCTTTTTTTTTTCCTTTCAATTTCACTGAAAAAAGCTACAAAACTTACATTATTCTGATTTCTGACAATTATAACTTTATTCTTTCTGGAATTGTAAAGTAGTTTTCAATTTATTTGTGAATTTTTTTTATTTTTTTTGAAATGAAGAAGTTTCCTCACACAGCAGAAACAGTATTAATGGAGTCACCTACGAAGCCAGGTTCTCTACGAAACTTCTTGGTGAAGGTTTTGGTATTTTGTGTGTTCATTATCTGTTTTCGATTCGCATACATTGTTACCATTCGAGGTGAATCCTGCGATGTTGGAGATTTCTGCTTTTTCTCTTTGCCGGAACCGTTTAAACTCGGCGGAACCGTCGGTTCAGCTACTGACGACGTCGTTTCCGTTGATCGGGAAAGCTCACCCTATACCAACGAAAAATGGATAAAATCTGTTCAATCTTACTCTTCGATTTTCCAAGATCTAATTACCGAAGGTTTTCTCTCTCCAAAATCGAAATCTCTTTGCGTTGATACGCAATTGGGTCAGGAGGTGTTTGCTTTGAGAGAACTCGGAGTTTCTGGTGCCATTGGTGTGTCGAAAAAAGCGTCGAAGCCTCTGGTTGTCTCACTCAAGAATTCTGGTCGCCGTCAGCCTTTTGATGATAATACCTTTGATTTCATTTTCTACGGCAGTGATGGAAGAATAGACAAATTGAACAAATATTCGGAAGTTTCTGAAGAAATTGGAAGGACTTTGAAGCCCGAAGGGTATGTAGTAGTCCATACAAGAACAAATGACACTTATAGTTTACATTCCTTTATTGCTTTATTCAATTGTTGCACATTTATTAAATCTCGTGAAATTCAAGGTTTTGTTGATGGTGAAAATGGTGGTGAAAGTGTTGCATTACGAGAGATTGTGATGAAGAAAGAAGATTTTACTTACAATCATGGTTCTTTATACTGGAGTAACGAGTGTTCTATTGTTCCGGGGTATAAGCAAGAGATTGTTTGGAAAGCCGAGGAATTGATTAAGAAGGAACCACTGAAACCTTGGATTACGTTGAAAAAGAATATACAGAATATTAAGTATTTGCCATCAATGGTGGATATTAGTTTTAAGAGTAGGTATATATATGTAGATGTAGGAGCTAGGAGTTACAGTTCAAGTATTGGGAGCTGGTTTAAGAAGCAGTATCCGAAACAGAATAAGACATTTGAGGTTTATGCGATTGAGGCGGACACATCTTTTCATCAGGAGTATGAGGCTAAAAAGAAACAAGTGAAATTGCTGCCTTATGCTGCTTGGGTGAAGAATGAGACATTGTTTTTCGAGATTAATCATGATCCTGGGGATGATCCGGAGGAGAAAGGGAGTAAAGGGAGAGGAATGGGAAGGATTAAGCCAATCCAATCACATGATGGAGTTTCCAGTGGTGTTGATAAGATTGTAGGGTTTGATTTTGCTGAATGGTTGAGGGCAACTGTGACTGAAACAGACTTTGTTGTGATGAAAATGGATGTTGAAGGGACAGAATTTGATCTCATCCCAAGGCTGTTTGAGACTGGGGCTATTTGTCTGATCGATGAGATCTTCCTCGAGTGTCACTATAATCGATGGCAGCGATGTTGCCCTGGAGAACGAAGTTCTAAGTACGAAAAGACATACAATCAATGCTTGAATCTGTTTACTTCCCTCCGGGAGCGTGGCGTTCTTGTTCATCAATGGTGGTGAATATTTGGTAAAATCACAAGAACCATACTTGAATGTTCATGTTGCTTTCTTTATGTATTGTCAAATGCTTTGTTTACCGGCAATTCGGTTCATGTCAAACCTAGTCCCATACAGTTGATTATCGATAAAGTTTGTTTGGAAAGGTTTATTTGATAGTAAAGAATTATATCTTCCCAGTTACAACATATTCTTTGATTGGTCTCCTATACATTGTTGTTTATCTTTTACTAAAATGTATTTATTTATGTATGATGAAATTATATATACTGCTGGTCTCGTTGATGGATTTTGCACCAAATGTTCATACTTAATTTGTTCGGAAGCAACTTTTTGTTATTATAAGCATTGAGATGAGGGGATGATCTACGGCAGCAGTATGTTATGGATTCCTGTATTTCTGTACTTCTTTTCTTCATCACTAGTAATTTGTCTCTTGGGATGACAAGCAGCCAATATGGGGTAATTGTTGATTCTTTCTAGTCTTCCTACACAGTAATGATCGGTACAGCGGCTTGAACCATGTTTTGTGACCTAAGTTTCCCATTCCCTTTTCCAGATAACCACAGAAAATGAAAGTTGGTAAAAGAAAAAAAAAGTAATTGATGTTTGATGCTTTGCTGAAATTGATTCCCAACACTTTCAATTTGTTTAGTGGAGATCTCTTTTCACTGTTTGTTTCATTGCTATTCATACCAACTCCTTTTAACTTCGGTGATGTTATATTTTTTCTCATTAGTCATTTTCTAAAGCACAGCCCTTGGGATTCAGATGTATTGTTCTTGTATTTATTCATTCCATTGTTTTTTCTGTGTCTTCGAGTTGTTCCCCTGACTGAGGTGGATCGAAAATGACTGTTAACTGCTGTGGGACGAAAGATCCATTGGGGGTAATGTAATGTTGTTGTACTATTAGATGCAAGAGTTGGTTGCGTGACTGTGACATAGAATTTAGAATGTTGGTTCTTTTTTAAAGACTACATTGCTATGCTTTTCAAGCCTTCCCTATACTGATATTTTCCTTCTTGATTGCTCATGTTTTCCTGTAGAATTGCGACTACCCGATAGTCGATATTGATGGCAGATTTTTGATAACCAATTACATTGAAGAGTAAGGAGTGGTTTTTCATTCAGTCTTGGACCTAAATAGCTGGCAGTGAAAGGAAAAGGTTGAAATACAATAGAGGTGGTGGGGGTTGGAAAATTGGTTGTGTATGAAACTTTTATGAAAAGGATTGTCTTTCGGTTGTGTGGTCCTTGCATTTATTATTACCTTGTTTTCATTTAGATGTGGTGAGTTTTAGCTTAAATAGTTGAATTAAATTCTAATATTTTGTCTAACTTAGCTGATTATGTGAAGTTATAGATGATGTTTGTTGATAAGAATCGACGTGAGATAAGCTTGTTTATCACTCTACATTCCATTTGTTGATAATGATATTGGAATGATGAAATGTTGTAAGATAGCTAATTATGCTTGTGACTTGTGACTTTGTGAGTTTGGGACATGTGATATTTCTGATGTGATTAGTTGATGGATTAGGCTTTTGTATTGTTCCTTTGTCTTCTATTGGGAATTTTTGATGTGATTAGTTGGTGGATTAGGCACATCATCATTCTACTCAGTGTTGCCTTATTGTGGTTATTGGTACATAATGGTGATATAAATTTTCGTGAATTATACCATGTTATTCCATGTAATGAAAAGTTGATCGTAAAAAAATGTTTTCATTTACAATTTTTCATTACCACCTAATATCACATATTCAAATAATAATGTATTGGAATGAATTTTGTAAAGAAAATTAGATGATTAAAATAAAATAAACATGACAATTAAACTTATTCAGAAGTTTTTTCAATAAATTTACACTGAATTTCCATTATTATTTCTATTATTTAATAGTGATTACATCAAACGTAAGTAAGTAAGTGTAACTTTAGAATGTTGTGGTAGTATACTTTTTGTTTACTAATTGATTGGTGATCATGTGAACTAATTATTTGGAGGATGGCCATCTAGATGGCCCATAACAATGACAGCTTCTTACTCTTCTCAGTCTTCGGTCTTCACAAATAAAATTATCAACGATCTTTCTTTTTTTTTTTTTTTTGTTTTTGTTGCAAGACAAATCTTGTTTTTTTTTAATTTTATTATTAATAAGAATTCAGAAAAGAATAGAAGAAGACTACACAGTAGACATGTCACACTGCCTACACAGAAGAATCTTCATTCATCTTCATCACTCATCAATCTTGTTGTAGACAGATAAGATTAGGCATTACAAAATGTGAGTTCCATTGGTAGACCGTAGAACTTTTATTCTTACATTTATTTTTATATCACACAGGTTTATTGTGAGACGTTTTTTATATATAGATTGAATAATTCTACTAATACAATTATTAACATATGAATTTTTTATTTTGAGAACGTTTCATCGAGAGACAGTCTCTCACAAGAATAGCTCATCAAAATAACACAATTTAGATCCAATATATGTTTTTCAATTAGCATAATTAACTACAACTCAGTTATCACTTGACCACTTTTTCAATAAAATGACACAATTTAGGTCCAATATCATTTCTGTTGCGTCATTACCAATCTAATCTTCATGGACCTCAATGAATATGGCCCAACACAAACACTTTTAATTGGTTGCTCACAGTCACGACCCCGAATGATCCTGAATTTACTTTTTTTTCTACAATAAATTAAATTATAAATTACATATATTTAGTTTGAGTTATGCTAATTGAAAAACATGTTTCACAAATTCTTATATGAGACGGTCTCACTGTGAGACATGCCTTATACTTGGGTTAATGACCCAATAATAGACACTTTTAACATAATGAATCTTCTATATGGACTCTTTCACGATGAGATGGTCCGTTACAAGAAAGACTGGGTTTATTAAGGCCTTCATTTCAGCTAGTCTCTTGAGAGACCGTCTCTTTGAGAAATGTATTTCAAGCCTTACCCATTAAGGATTAATGTCTACTTACATTATCCTTAATACTTACTTACCGTATTCTTAATGCCTATTTTCAATATCGTAAATGTCTACTTACATCATTCTTAATGCCTACTTATAATATTTTAAAAAATATATAATGGGTCAACCCAAATTAGAGATGGTTTCTCAAAAAGACCGTCTCTTACAAGATTTTGTGCCTTTCTTCTCACCAAATTTTTGTGAATTGTTTTTTGCCAATTCTTGGATGAGACGATCTCACCGTGAGAGGTGTCTCATACTTTGGTTAAATAGCCCAATAATAAAAACTTTTAGCATAATGGACTTTTAATATGGACCCGTCTCACGGTGAGACGATCTCATACAAAAGGGGCTGATTGTTTTTTTTTAATAATAGATTTAATTTTGTTGAAACAATCTATTTCTATTAAATAAACATAACAATTATAGAAATTTCTTTGCAAAATATAAAAATCTCTAACATGTTAGATAAATACATTAACTTTTAAGAACATTTTCAAAGTGTTCAACTATGACTGGGTTCCAAAAAAAAAAACCCAACCCTTCCTCTGTACTATCACCAATAGCCCTCTCTCCATCTCTCAACAACCACCTAAACCTTCCCCCACCACCAAATGGTGAAACCATCACGCCTTTCCTCGAGTCCCTCTTCCTCCACCTCCCACAAAACCTCAATCCCCATATGTTTATATCAAATTATATTAAAAAGATTAGGAAAATTGTTAAAAATAATTCCTACTTTTTACGTTTTCATGTGAACAACCCATACTTTTGATTATTTATGAATAATCCAAATTTTTTACCTTATTTGCTCACAATACCCCCTTCGAAAATGTGACCAGCTACAGCAGGTGATAGAGTCGTTTCTAACCTGTTCTCTCCGTTCTTATTGTTGCCATCTTCATCCTTCTTCTTACTCCATTTCTCCATTGTTAAACCCAAATTTAGGAGAGAGAAAATTCAGTTCATCCTTTTGCTTTGTTTTTTTTCTCTTTTTTCTTTTTTGCAAAAATGAATTCATTCGAAAAATGATGAACCAAAATTTGAAAATAATGATGAAGAACAACAGCATACCCAAGGCTAAAAGAACAACACCATTTCTTAATTATGATGAAGAACAACATAAATTCGAAAAATTTGGGGATTACATTCGAAAATTAAGCAGAAATTTGCAAATACTAATATCGAAACCTCCACGAGAACAGTAGCTTACCATTTTTATGAAAAACAACAACAAAAACAACTAGATTCAACCTTCCTTCTTTGAATTTGGGGGTGAATTAGGGAGATGTAAATTGGGAATTTTAGGATGAACCCTAGAAATTTAAGGGTGAATTGAATTGGGATGTAATTCAAATAGGCATGGAATTAAATGTTGAAAAAGGTTATTTTGGTGAAGACATTAAACTCAGCTTTTCGATCTTGTAACCAGTCACAATTTCGGTGGGGGTGCTGTGAGCAACTAAGGTGAAAAGTTCGAATTTTTCATAATAATCAAAAGTAGGAGTTATTTATAGGAAAACGTAAAAAATAAGGATTACTCCCAACAATTATTCCAAAGATTTATTATATAATGCGTGTTTTTTATTGATGTGAAATTCCAAATGATATTTATTACAAAGTGACAATATAAAATTACCTTTTTATTGTCACCGATATGGTAAAAACATTGCATGCATCTAGTCATCCTAAACGTGACCCAGTTGAAAACCTTTTGGTAAGGAATTAAGGATGTTATAATATGTTCGGTTGTTAGTAGTAAATGATGATAATGAAAATCATTCATACTAATATCATTCAAATAGTGATGAAACATTGTTCATAAATGGTTTATTTGTTCGGAATTTTCTATTTAAACCTAATACTACTTCTCAAAATAAAAATGCATTTACATAAACTATATAAATAATATAAAATAATTAAACAACTCATGTTCAAATAAAAATACACTTATTTTTTTATTATTATTTTAAATTTTTTTATACCGACAATTAAACAAGCCGTTAGAGTAACAAAATATTTGAAGTTTTATATCAAAATATCAAACTCATGATGAAATTGCAATTGCACGAGCACCTCATTGTACATTTGTACTAACTACTATCAAACCATATTCAAGAATCAAGATCAAAAATTGACTTTTCCCCATATCTATTCTCCCCTCTTCTCCCTTGTCTTCCTCTCCATCATCATCATCATCATTCATCCTTTGTGACCCTTCCCACCTCCATTTCTTCCGGGGGTCAATTCCCTTTCACCCAAAAAAAATCCCCCAAAAAATTAAAAACACCATTTTAAATCCTCAAAAAACGAAAAAATAACTTGAATTATCAATGGCAACACCAGAAATGGTAGGAACTCAACCAATTTCATCAGATCCAGAAGGAATTGATGGAGTTAGAATGACATGGAATGCTTGGCCTCGGACAAAAGTCGAATCATCAAAGTGTGTTATCCCAATTGCTGCTTCAATTTCTCCGATCCATTCACACCCAGAAATTTTAACACTCCCTTATGCTCCCCTTCGTTGTAAGACTTGTGTTGCTGCCTTGAATCCATTTTGTCGGGTCGATTTCACTGCAAGGATCTGGATCTGCCCTTTTTGCTTTCAACGGAATCATTTTCCTCCGCATTATTCCGGTATATCGGAAACTAATCTACCAGCTGAGCTCTATCCACAATACACGACTTTAGCTTATTCGTTGTCGGGTTTGAATCAAGACCCGCAACATCAAAATTTGCCGCCTGTGTATTTGTTCGTTCTTGATACTTGTATGATTGAGGAGGAATTAGGGTTTGTGAAATCCGCATTGCGTAGAGCGATTGTTTCCTTACCTGATAATGCCCTTGTTGGGTTTATTTCATTTGGTACTCAAGTGCATGTTCATGAATTGGGGTTTTCGGATATGAATAAAGTCTATATATTTAGGGGTTCTAAGGAGATTAGTAAAGATCAGGTGTTGGATCAGCTTGGATTGGGCCCTGCTTCTCGTAGAGGTGGACCTGGTACTGTTGGGGTTGGGCCTGGATACCCTAAACCGGTTATGCAAAATGGGTTGCCAGGTGATGGGGTTAATCGGTTCTTGTTGCCGGCTTCCGAGTGCGAGTATTCACTTAATGCTGTGAGTTTTTTGTTGGATTGATGTTGGTTTTGACAATGTAGGAGTAATGGATGGTTTTGATGTTTGATTTTGTGTAAATATGTGATGAATTATGGTTAATTAACTGGTTTGAATCAAAATCTTCAATGTACTATGATTGTGATTTGTGATATTGGATGTGTACTATTTGTGTAGTTTTGTTTTAGTGTTTAGCACGGGCGAGCAAACATACATAATAATTTTTGGGCCATGTTTATATTACATTTTTCAATATTTTGGGGCTAAAATGAAACAATAGAGAAGCAATGTAAACTAATTTCAACTGAGGGAGGCTCTTAATTTAGGGGCTGAGTGCCACCCTGGTGTTTAGTTTGGATAATATTGTGTACTATAAGCTGGGTGATGAGATTTTGCTGCTGTAGTTTTTTTTTGAACATTAATGATGCATGGATATTGCCTTAATGAGGTTGAGTTAAATGCCAAAACGTTAGGGAAGCTAAACAGTTTGTTTGATTGCAATTTGCATCTTTTTATGGGAAGTTGCTCGTCTGTTTTCCCATATGTTTTATCAGGACTTGTAAGTTGGAATTAGACAAGAACTTATGAGAAGTCCAAGCCTTTTTTTTCACTTGAAGATAGTTTGCATGTTTTTGGCCAAAAGCTAAGCTAGTGTTTTTAGTGTCAACTGATGTATTTGGTATCAGACATGGATAGGCAAAATGAAGAGTCTTGTGTAGGTTCTTGTCAATAAACAACTTATTTTTCCAGTGTGGTGTTGAATAATCACTTATTTTGACATTTGTGGATGGTGTATTTTGAGATTTGAAATGCTGAAATTTTGTTTCGGTTTTGTGCATTTCAGTTATTGGATGAGCTACAAACAGACCAGTGGCCTGTTCAACCTGGAAGTAGAGCATTACGATGCACTGGTGTGGCGTTAAGTGTTGCTGCAGGGTTGCTTGGAGCATGTTTGCCTGGAACTGGTGCTCGGATTATAGCTTTGGTGGGTGGTCCTTGCACAGAAGGGCCAGGAACGGTATGTTTGCTCCCCAAAGCATCATGGATTTTCTAAAGCAATTCAACCGTTTTCTCACAATAATTAACTTAATGGCTTCTTATGTATGTTCGATCATGTCATATTTGCATGTTTGCACTAAAGTTATATTCAAAAGCTTTGTGGAAGGGTCTTGAGAAGGGGAATATAATAAAATTTTCACAGTGCCATTGTACTAATTTTGACAGAAGCGAGGCATTATAAAATATTATAAATATTTTGTTAAGGCTCCTCTTATTTTACCCAACGGTATATGCTTGAAAAGGTTATCGTACTTATTAACATTGTTGTAATACAGTTCATGTTTTAGACTTTTGATTGAAATTTTTAAAAAAATGTTTGAATTGGCCATTCCATGTTGTGTGTACTATGGATTGTAGTAAACTATTGAACATTTGTAGCTGTGCCTTTTCTTTTCTAGGGGGGAATGGGTTATTGGGCTGGTTCCAGCTAACCTTCCTTCCCTTGTTCCATTTTACTGCTTGCTATATGTAAAATGTAGGTTCAGTCCTTGCTTTCCTATGTTTTACATTGAAAATAAAAATGCTAATGCTTTATGTCCAAAAGGTGCTTAGCGTGAACGGGAATTGTGGGTAGGACTAAGGAGGTTTGGAAATGGCAACATCTAGTGTACTTCTAAGCTACATTACCTATACTCTTCAATCTTCATCTTGCCTTTTTTATCCGTGTGGGACGCAATACTTCTTCAAGGATATGGATTTTGTATACAACACTTCAACTGTTAGATTCACACTCGAAGCACCTTTAAAAAATGTAATGAGAGACAATGCCAATACGAAGAAAATATCATGTGATGTGTTCACAAGGCATATGTGTATGCAGTGAAAGCTAAAATGTGTTAGCAAGCATTTGTATGTGATGATTGAAGTGATCATTAGGACTCTCGAAAATCAGGAATATATTATGCAAAATGCCGCGTCCTCGCACAGGTGTTCAGTTTTAGGTATTTGAATCTCCATGCCTGAAGTTTTAGCTTTTATATGTCAGATACTTGGAGATTTACGCCATATCCAACGCTGTACTCGTGAGTAACATAGCTTTTGAGATAATACAAGTTCTAATCTGAGCAAGATTTTGATTCGTCATGTTCCGATACCCGTTTAATAATTTGCTATCATGTTTCTTCATTTATCTGTTATCTGTCAGTTTCTTTATATTTTCTTTCATGTTTCTTTTACAGATTGTTTCTAAAGATTTGTCAGATCCTGTACGTTCCCACAAGGATCTTGATAAAGATGCTGCACCCTACTTCCATAAAGCAGTAAAATTTTATGATAATTTAGGAAAACAGCTTGTTAACCAGGGTCATGTTTTGGACCTCTATGCGTCTGCACTTGATCAGGTTTGTTGCTCATGTTAAACCCTGTATTTGCGCCATATTTTTTCTTCACCTTCTTGTTTTTCCTCTTTGGCTAACATAATAGGCATGGTGAATGTTTTAACCTCTTATTCCTATCTTTGTTGCTTTCCTATTGGGATAAAATGATAGGCTTCTGCCTTGATAGTCCTATCTTACCTTTGTAGTCCCAGATTTTGATTTTCATTGTTTTGAGGGCATATATTATATTGTGCAACCATTAGCTCTTGCTATACGCATGGTTCTGAAAACCGATCGTATCATATTTTTGCATTAGTAGTTAATAATAGACAGACATAGTAAGATTAGAGTTGACCTTTCAATGGAGAACTGGACACGTGGGGAGTTTGCTCATAATAATCCCACCTGTGTGTTTTATATTAAATAATTTGATGACTAGGATTTACTTTCCTAAAATAATTCATAGTTGGAATTGTTTTGTGAAGACTGACAATAGCTGAGAGTATTGTCAAATTTTCCTATCTTTTTTCCTAAGATCATATAGTTTGTGCAGGAAGTTTTTTTTAAACGCCAATCTTTCGGGTTGTTTGATATGATTCTTCAGTTGCTTTTTACGAATTGAATAAAATTTGTTAAGCTCTTGAGGGAAATCCTAAGTTTTCCATCGCAATTTTTGTTGGCTCACCTCGTTTTTGCTAAATTTGTTTGCAATACTCTATCGAAATGGATGAGCACTAGCTTCTAATTTTTGTTTTTGTATGCAAGTCTCTAGATTTATTTGTGATATGTTCATTAACTGCCTCATGTTTGAAGGTTGGAGTGGCAGAGATGAAGGTTGCTGTGGAAAAAACTGGTGGTCTTGTTGTGTTATCAGAGAGTTTTGGTCACTCAGTGTTCAAAGACTCGTTCAAGCGTCTGTTTGATGTAGGAGAACAGTCTCTTGGTTTGTGCTTTAAGTAAGTCTATATGTTAAATGGGAATGTGTTGTTATAACTATTCTTTTCGTTTCTGTCTTTCTGTTGTCCATCTTCTGGTGCTATGTTCTTCCGGGAATTTTTGTATGAAAACTGTCTGTATTGTTCTTGCTTGTTCTGATATGAAACTTATATGCTTTTGTGCGACAAAATACTCCATGATTAAATTTAATTATTCATGGATGGTGGTCCTGGGAGTATGATCAGTCAAGAAACACCGTATATAGAAGTATCCTTGATGTTGGGAGTGTACAACACTTGTCGATTCTGGATTTAGTGTAAGTCTGAACCTTGTGGTCCTGGAGATAAATTTTCTTTGTGAAAGAAAAAGCTACTCCCTTTGTCCTCTTTGATTTGCATCAAAGAGAAATGGAGTAGTTTTTAAGAATTTGGTAATAAATGAAGAGAGATAATGAATTGTGTGAATGAAATTAAAAAAGAGTTAAAATGTATGGATGAGATTAAAAGAAAGTGGTGGATCATCACCCAAAAATAGAAATGATGCAAATTAAGTGGGACAAACCAAAATGGAAAATGCTGCAAATTCAATGGGACGGAGGGAGTATCTAGTAAAAAACAAGAGCCGTTCTGAACAATATGCTACGGGAGCCTTTTCAATTAAGAAAGGGTACCAAAAGTTAAACTTGGATTCAAACTTAAGTTTTGAATTTTCAACATATTTTCATGCTCTTGTGTGCCGGTTTTATGGTCAACATATTTTTCGAATGTGTGAGAAAAGATGGCTATAGTCGTGAACATGACTAATTTCCATACTGACGCAACTTAGAGTTGGTTATTTCCTAGGTTTTCAAGGTGCTTGGTACAAATTGTTGAGGTCTTTTCCCCTTTGTGTTGGTTGGTGTTCCTTTTTGCTTTGTGATTGATAAAATTTTAATTGCCAACTCTTTTTTTTAATGAGTTTTTATCCTTTTTGTTTACATTTTTTACGCAAGTTTTCCCTTCAACATGTGTTTTGCACGGCCTTAGGGTTAATTAGTATACTTAAAATTAAATGTCTTTTCGGCCTATTTAACGGTATGCCGAATGTTCAATGCTGTGCTTAATATTGTATATTTGTATGCAATATTGCCGCCTTAATTATAAAGCTTTTTGTGAGTCTAGCTGATCCTCAACCTTTTTGTTAAATATTCTAGTGGCACGCTTGAGGTATACTGTTCCAAGGATATAGTAATTCAAGGTGTTATCGGACCTTGCACATCTCTAGAAAAGGTTCGTCCTGAACTCTTTTGTCAAGTTATTCATTTAAATTTCTGAAAGGTTTTCCTTTTCAAGAATATTCATCCGAAGTTTCGTGGCCCAAGGTTTGTGGAATCAGGGATGTTTTCAGACTAGAATCAGTGAAGTAATTTTCTTATCGTTGCAGAAAGGAGTTTCTGTATCCGATACAGTCATTGGACAGGGAAATACTATGGCATGGAAGTTGTGTAGTCTTGACAAAAATACTTGTTTGACTGTCTTCTTTGATATATCATCTAGTGAACGAGCAAGTTCTCCTGGATCACAATTGTATCTTCAGTTTTTGACCAGGTGCACTGATTTCTGCTTAAAAAACTCTCACCTTTCCTTTATTTTTATGAAATATATCCTGAATTTCATTCGTAAGAGTTATCTTATTGTTATTGTTTTTGATATTTTGGCAGTTATCAGACCCCAGATGGTCAAACAATGCTTCGGATAACAACTGTCTGCAGAAACTGGTTTGAAAGTGTTGTTGGTTCAGAGGTGCAGCTTTTTTTCTTCCTGATTGTCGTCTTAGAAACCTTTATCCTGCATGTATTATCGTAGTGCAAAATCTCATCTGCATCATCTTATTGTGACTGTATTGTAAATTTTTTGAAGCTTATCACACCTGAAATATAGAATGAATCAACCATCCGCATTTACTGCGAAAGCCGTTTCCCGACCATTGTCATATGAAACTGGTAGTCTGCAAGTTGTTTCATATTCTTCATTCAAGTTTCTATGTGTTATATTCCCTGACTCGCTGTCACATGAATCTCCTTGTGAATTGTGAATTAAAATAAGTGAATTGTGGTCGGTTTTGGGTTATTTTAGGGTCATTTTGAGCGAATCGTGAATTCAAAAAGTGAATGACATGGCAAATTATGTTACACATGTGTTTTTGATATAATGTGATAGATGTTGGAGAAAATTTTCGTTGCTATGGTTTTTGAAATCCTTCAGATAAAATAATAGTATTTTGATTCTGTCCTGGATCTCTATGTGTAAACTGTTCCAGAAGCCGTCTTGCTTAAACAAAATTTGCAAACTTGATCAAGCTTCTATAATTGTTAATCTTTTTTAGTACGTCATCTTCTGGCTGGATGTATTGGAAGATAATGAGCCAATCTTGAGGCAGGGCATTCTTTTTGTAGGAACTTATACGAGGCTTTGATCAAGAAACTGCTGCTGTAGTAATGGCTCGATTATGTTCCCATAAGATGGAAATGGAGGTAGTATCACCTGATTCCTTAACTGCTTGTGTACCTACAATATGAATACTTGTGTCTGATACAGTCTGATATATCTGACATGTTCTTTGAATAGCTTAAGAAAATCTTAAGCTGGTCCATTTAGGACCAAGCTATCAATCTTTTTCTCCATATAGATTATGATTTTCATCCATCTCTTACCATCTATTCTTTTATATTGTGATTTCTTGATGGACCCTACGGTTTATAGTTCTTCGGTTTTTGATTATAATGGACTATAGTAAAAGGGCTTATTGAACCTTGTGTACTTCTTATTAATATGAAGTTGCATATGATGTTTTGCAATCAAGGGTCAATCAAAAACAATCTCTTTGTTATTGCAAGATAAGGTTGCAACGTTGTGTACATCGACCCCCTATGGCCTATACTCCTAAGTAGGAGTCAGTGACATTGGGGTAATAAAATGTTATGTTACCTTTTCTTTAACAAGCAGTTTCTTTGAAAATAATGTCTATAACTTCCTAGTTTTCTTGAAATCATATTTTCTTTAGTTTCCATTAGCTACTTGTGTTTGATGTAGGCTGTCGTATTGCAGGAAGGATTTGATGCTACACGGTGGTTGGATCGAAACTTAATACGCCTTTGCTCCAAATTTGGCGAATACCGGAAAGATGACCCATCATCATTTACATTAAATCCTTGCTTTTCTTTATTGCCCCAGTTTATGTTTAACCTTAGACGGTCACAATTTGTGCAGGTACTAACTTGCGTGTTGTTTGTGTTCTCATAACTAATTATGTAAGGTTTTTAATTATGTCCTCTGTTACAGGTTTTCAATAATAGTCCTGATGAAACGGCCTATTTCCGCATGCTGTTGAATCGCGAGAACATTACCAATGCAGTTGTGATGATCCAGCCATCTCTAATATCATATTCCTTCAATGCTCCGCCATCTCCTGCATTGTTAGATGTGGCATCCATTGCCGCTGACCGCATACTTTTGTTGGATGCGTATTTTAGTGTGGTTATCTTCCACGGAATGACTATTGCTCAGTGGCGCAATATGGGCTACCAGAATCAACCTGAACACCAGGTCTGTCTATTATAGGATGCCTAATATTATTTACAATGTAAGTTATTTTATTGGCATTTGATCTGGATGACCAGTGGAGAATCATAGTTGAGCCGAGTACAAGGATTTTTGTTGTGTTCCCCCCTCGGGACTGGTTTACTGCACTAGATGTGAGGAAAGAACATACCCCACATGAACAAGGTTTTTAGTCATCTTAAATGTCATTACTGAATCTTGAGTCACATGAAAGTCATCGGACTCTCCCCTTTTGCCCGAGAGGTCACTGAAAGTCGCCTCATAACGTTTTATACAGCACCCTACTCTGACTGCCCCCCATGCCCGTCATAGGAAAAACCTGCTCTTAGACGACAAATTGCTCACAATTTTGGTAGTAGGGGAGACCTAGTGTTTGTGCATGTACATTCTTTCATTGGGGCGTTTGACAATTAGTTGTTGGCTGTTTATTAGAGAAAAAGTAAGTCAATAAGCTAAAAGCCAACCAAAAGAACTAACTGGTGTAGCTCTTTTATTTTGGCTTAAAATCCAGGTTTTCAACCGGCTTAAGCCATTTACCAAACACTTTTTTTTGGCTGTTTGCCGACCAACAAGCCAAAAACCAACCAAAAAGCTAAGCAAAAAGCCATGAACCAAACACCCCCATTTTGTTAATTCATCTCTCATTCTGCAGACGGGACCTTATTCTATTTTTCGTTCATCTTTGACTTTTCAGGCTTTCAAAGATTTATTAGAAGCTCCACATCAGGATGCTCAGATGATCATCCAAGATCGATTCCCCGTCCCCAGATTGGTTGTCTGTGATCAACACGGTTCTCAGGTACTTACATTTCCCTGATCATCTCTCGCCGATCATGGTCGAGAAATACTTGGTTTTTGCTTAATAATCGTAAATTTTATAAAATGGAAGGCAAGGTAGCCCATTTCTCTCATCGTCTCTCGATCATGTCTATTTAACTGGTGCCTTTTTATTAAACAGGCTAGATTTCTGTTGGCAAAGCTGAACCCATCAGCAACATACAACAACGTCAACGAAATGGGGGCTGTTTCTGACGTAATTTTTACGGATGATGTTAGTCTACAAGTGTTCTTTGAGCATCTTCAGAGATTGGCTGTGCAATCTTGATGACACGAACGATAAATGTTCAAGTTGTACAAGTTAAAACAATATGAAGTCGTGAATATCTCGGGTTCTCAAGATGTTAACCACTCAATGCCTACGAGTCCTCTCAGCTAAAGATAATTGTGGACATACGTAATTCTTTTGAGGGGCTTATTGGAGGCATTTTGACGGTCGACACATAAAAGAGAGCGATACCGGCCATTGCGTTTTTGTAACTTTATACAGAAGACAAATTCGATATATATTGTGATAATATCAGATGTTTGAGGCAGTTGATTTTAATCGGAATATCTTTCCCTCCTCGTAATCGTCACAGCTTATGAATATGTTTTTTCGTCTTCGTTTTTGATGATTTCGGTATTTCGAATTCTTTAGCCTTTCTAGTTTTTGGTACTTAGAGAATAATGTGTTTGGCCATTCTATTTTTGGTAAATTAAGATCTACCTAGAGTATCGTTGAAAGTGTTTGATTAAAGATTGTACCAATATATGGTAAATTACTTCGTCATCTGAAATTTGTCACACTTTTTTTAATATGACCATCAAATTTGTCTCATTACCACAATTTACACTTCTTTTAATTTGAATTTACATAATTTATTTTTCTATCTCATCATTTTTCTGGCTTTTTCATAAAATATCATATTATTTACTTTTTAAAACATTTTCCCATTAATAGCCAATAAGGTAAATTTCATGGGATTGAGAGTATTTATTTGAGCTTAGTTCAATCAATAACTGCCTTATAACGACTTTGTTTGATTATATAATTTTAATTGAAAAGTAATTGAAATATCAAGGTTGTTTGACTTGTTTCCTTAGTTCACATGTTCACAACAATAATATGATCAAAGAACTTGTCAATAAAAACTGGAAAGACAAGTTCAACTAATAATAGAATTTAATTTAATATCCCTTTACATTCTTAGTCTAAGGATGACTTAATTAGTAAGTAAAATATTTTGTCTTATTGTCGGCTTTCAAAATCATCTATCAAAATTGTTATAAAAAATTCAACGGTCAATATTGAGTGGTCTAGAATCTACATTCAACAATTGAATCTATTTCTAATTTGATAATTATATTTCATTAATGTGGTTATTGGTTGATTGTTTTAAGTTGTTTATTATGCTATTTATAGTAACTTATTTTATCGGGTAACACTAATTAAGCAATATTAAGATCATACAAAATATTATTTGCACTAATATATGTTAAGAGAGAATTAGGTCTTGTCCAGTTAGTGTAGATATCACATTTCTCATGCAAAATCTTGAAATCGATTCTCACAATACAAAGCAATTATGTTCGCTTAAGTTACCCCTGTGATATAAAAAAATTTATGGTAAAGAGTCTTTTGTTTATTGAGTTGATTCCCTTTAAATTGAAATTACTTATATTTTCTCTGTTTCAAATTACTTGCAACACTTCTTTCTTTTGGATATCTCACTTTATACATCATTAACTTTTTACCTATTATTATCAGGGCATTATAGACGTTAAGCACTTGACAATGACATTTCTAATACTTGTGCCAAAAGACAATTTTTTTTGGAGAAATGAGATTTTCATTAAACCAAACAAACATTACGAACTAAACCAAAGGCAAAAAAGCCTTCATAGGGCCATAGGAGCCTATACGCTCTCCAAGGCAGACAAGTTAATCAAGCATACCAACAGACAAGGGATACAAACTTTGCATATGATGTTTTACAAGAAATTTAACATTACTAATAAGCTTTGGAACAGATTTAAGTTTCAACTTCCACACACAATCATTTCTCGCTTTCCGGATCATATAAATTAGGTTGCAGACTGAAGTAAGGATGATCTTCCTCTTGAACCTCGACACCTTCCATTGTCTAGGGTTCATAGAGAAGATGTTGCCACATTTAATATTAACACCAAGCCATGAGGTGAGCTGCACAAAACATTGTTGACTATAATGACAGCTAAAAAATAAATGTATAACAAACTCACTATCATTACAGCAAAAGTGACAAGAATCCTCATCAATAATACCAGCATGCTTCAACTTTTCCTGAGTTTTCAACTTGTTGAGCATGGCTAACCAGAAAATGAATTGAGTTTTTGGAGCAGAGAGTCTGTGCCAAACCAAATTAGCCCACTTTACAAAAGAAGAATGGACTCTAAGACTATCATACACTGAGCTAATGTTATACTACACTGCATTCATCCAGTGGCTGACTGCCTCCTTAGCTTTGCATAATTTTTTGAACGCCCAACTAGTAGTGATAGGAGGGTTGAAGATCGTCCAATTCCCCCCTTTAGTATATAAACCATGTACCCAACGAACCCAAAGCGATTCATGAAGGTTACTAATATGCCAAGCATTCTTGCCTATGGCAGCAAGGTTTCAAATTTCCAAGTTACGAATGCCCAACCCTTCTTTTTTAGGTTAATAAAGAGCATTCCAATTTACATTTTTAGATTTAGGGTTATTCTCATCATAATGCCACAAAAAAGCTCGACAAACACTATTGACTTGTTAAATAACTTTCTTTGGAAGAAGAAAAATCTGACACCAATAAGTTGTAACACTCATAAGAACAGAGTTAACTAATTGAAGCCTACCAGCATAGGATAAATTTTTGCCTTTCCAGCCACGAATCTTGCTAGTCATTTTATCAACTAATTTCTCACAATCAAAAGCTGAAATGCTCTTAGAGTTTAAAGGGACATCCAAGTATTGAAAAGGAAGCTTACCAAGAGGTAGTTGATCCTGCTAAGAATATCTGATTGATGTTTCTTACTAATACCAGCAAGATAGATAGCTGACTTGGAGGAATTAGCATGAAGACCAGAGGAATCAAAAAAAATTTCAAGCCCTTGGAAGATAATATGGATGGATGTATAATCACCTCTTGCAAAAAGTATAAGATCATCAGCAAAGCACAAATAAGTAAGCTGAAGAGGCTTGCATCTAGGGTGAAATTTAAAGGAGTCATCTTGACTAGTGCACTTCAGAATACGTGAAAGATATTCCATTCCCAAAACAAATAAGAGAGGAGACATAGGATCTCCCTGTTAGAGACCTCTTTTGGCCTTCAAGAATTTAAGGGGGATCCATTCACCTCTCGGAGAAAAGGTTGTGGAAGTCAGACAAGTGGTAATGATTTTCACAAAGTGATTACCACCCAAAGCAATAAGCATGTCTTTAATAAAGTGCCACTCGATGGTATCATAGGCCTTTCTAAGATCCGCTTTAATCAGACAACTAGGAGAACAGTGCTTTCTAGAGTAATGACGAATGAAATCTTGACACAACAAGATATTACGAATGATACTTCTTCTAGAAACAAACGCCCTTTGATTCGGACTGATCAAATGACGAAGAATAGTGGCAAGTCTAGAGCAAACCAATTTGAAAATACATTTATATATAGTATGACAACAAGCTATAGGCCTAAAGTCTCCAGGGGTAGTAGGACAAGAAACCTTAGGCACAAGTGTTACGGCTGTATTACTCCAAGCTTGAAGAAGCTTACCATTTCGAAAGAATGATTGAATTGCAGCTACAACATCCTTGCCAACGATGGACCAAGCTTCTTTATAAAACTTGCTATTATAACCATCTAGACCCGGGGCTTTCCCATCAGGAATACTCCACATCGCCTCTTGGATTTCTCTGTGAGTGAATTGTAAGCTAAGCTTTGATCTCAATTCATCATTAAGAACAGGGCCAGCGTTTATAACAGACATATTGATGAGCTTCCTATTATTCATAGAACAACAAAGAATCTCAGAGTAAAAGGAAGAAAAAACTTGCTGGATAAGAACAGGATGATTGACCAATTTCCCATTAATGTGTAGTATAGTGATGGAGTTTGCAATTCGTCTTCGCCTCAAGATTGTAGTGTTGTCATCACCATATTGAAGCTATTGAATCTTAGCAATTTGCTGAATGTAAGATAAATAATCCTCTTTAACTTTTTTAAGATTCAAAGCAGCAGATACTTCACGAGCAACAAGCAGGGGTAGAGAATCATGCATCTCGGTCTGGATTAAATGCAACTTAGTTTCAGCAAAGTCAAGAACAACTTTGATAGAAGCCCTATGGAAAGTTGATCGAAGCTTATGTTTAAGCGTGTTTAGCTTCTGTTGGATCTGAAAGCATAGAAATCCATTAACTGGTTTCTCCCAAACCTCCCTAACCACCTCCAAAAAATTCCTTTGCTTAGCCCAAAAGTTACAAAATTTGAAGGAGAACTTCCTCTTTTGTTGTTTCAGGAACAGAACTAACATAGGGGAGTGATCAAAGGTTCCCTCAGAAAGGAAAGAAGCTTCAATTGAGGGGTAGCTATCCAACCAACAGCCATTGCATAACACTATCAATTTTGCTCAAAGCTCTTTTCTCCTCATTACGTTTGTTATTCCAAGTGAAAAATCTACCAGAGTACTTCATATTATCCAACCCACAAGTTTGCATACACGAACGAAGAGGAAGAATTTCATTCATACAAACTGGTTGGCCATGCCTCTCATTGAGATTAGCAAGACAGTTAAAGTCTCCAAGAACAATCCAAGCCTTATGAATCTTGGCAGCAAGTTCCTCCAGTTGAGAAAACATAGATAGTCTGAGATGACTAGAACTTTCTCCATAGATGAATGTACAGAAAACACTTTCTCCATGAGAGGAGTAACATGAGTATGAATCATTTGACTACCACAAAAGGTGATCAACAGTGAAACGATTAGGTTGCCAATCAACAACTATACGACTAGGATTATGCTAACCTATGTTGCTAGTCACACACCAATTATTACCTAATTTTTGGTAAAAGAGCCCCAAACCTTGCTCTCTCACCTGTGTTTCAAGAAGCTCAAAAAGACCTACATTGTTGTGATTTAATAACTTAATCACCTCAACTTGTTTGCAAGCCCTATTTAGACCTCTCACATTCCAAGCAAGGATGTTAGACATTGCCAAGATGGGGTAACACCCCCAGCACGTGATTATTCTGATCTACTGCACAAACAGGAACAATGTCACTATCATTAACACCTAAAACCTCAAACCCATTCGAAGTAAGAACAACTGTAGCTTCATGAAAACCCTCATTAACAGGAGCAGCAGAATCCAACCCCTCTTTCCTGGATGTCTCCCACGAACCTCCTGAAAGCCATCCTCATCTATCACTGGTGTAACATCAGGAAGAGTTTCAAGAATAGGCATAGTAGAAGGTTTAGTTGGTTGAGATTGTCCAACCCTACAGGTGTCCTCCATATGACCAAGCTGGCTACATTTGTAGCATTGAACAGGTTTCCAATCATACAAAAGCTTTTGGATAATCAAATTATCATTCTCATCAGTAAAAGCAATCTCATCAGGAGAGCTACCATTGATTTTAACATCAACCAGAACTCAAGCAAACATAAGCTTGTCAAAGTTTAACATAGCATTCCAATCATACTCCCTAGCTTTCTGAGACTAGCCTCACCCCAATAAGAAACATCAAGTTTGGGGAAATGAATCCAAATAGGCACAGAAGAAAGATCATTCTTATCATAAGACAAGTGTTTGGTCCAAGGCTTAACAAGAAATGGTTTCTTATCAAACAAAACACCATTCATATTACAAGTAGCATGCATATCTTCAAAATTCTTAAATCTCACAAAGAAAACACCTTTTAAAACCATACCAATTTATCAATACTATGGTCCTGCCATATTCTCCGAACAAACCCCTCAATCACATGGAGAGGAGGGTTTGCGCCAAGAACGAAACGCACCACAGATGATTTCCAGAACTTAACCTCATTAGCAATATCATCAAAAGTTATTTTAACAGGTGGAGGTGTACCTGATATCGGTGAGGAAGCACGTTGTTCAGGAACCAATGAAACAGTAACATTAGAGGGAGTTACTGGTGTAGCAGATTTAGAAGAAGACCCACGCAAAACCGAGACCCTATTAGCTTAGCATCCAAGGTCGCCCCCTGATCCTCCATAACAAGGTTAGGGTTTATGGGGGTATTCTTTGGAAGCGACACAATAGGAGTAGAAGGGGCAGAGACAGAATTAATCGGGGGCCGAGATTGATTACCAGCAGGAGAAGAAGAAGGTTTAGAAGAAGAAGATGAAGAAGATAAGCGTTTGTGGTTCACTTGCTTTCTCGGTCGTCCTCTTCCCCGGGCCATGGCCAAAACTAACGAGAGAGAAGAACAGTAGAGAGAAGGTAGAGAGGGAAAACGCTTCAAAGACTCAATGCGGAGAAAATATTAAAATTGTTTGTTACGTTGTCATTACCAAATAAAAATTATTTTTAGAAAATATAATTTTTCCCAAAAGGGAAGAAAATTTAGTCATCTAAAAAGCAATGAAGGAAACTTCTTTTCTTCTTTCTATCAAACTTCATTTCTTTTTCCTAACATCATTAAAGAAAGTAACCTTAACTTATTAATCTTAAAACTAAACAAATAATACACTCATACAAATATTCCATTGCTCTTCCTCCCTTCTTCAAAGAAATTACCTTAAGTTTTCCACTTTAATTTTCTTCATAAATCATAATCATATTATTTTCATTTTTTAAAAATTAAAAAAAAAAATAAAATAATATTTATACCTCTTAAATAGATCCATATATAAAATTAAAAAATTTACAGATGACAAATTTTCAAATAAATAAAATTAAAAAAATATAAATATAATTATTTACTTTTATATATTCGTACTACTATACACTACCTCCCTCTTATTACTTGTACCATTTATTCAAACAATTTTTTAACGCAAATGATTACTAATGTATTGAATAAATATAGTTAAATGTGATATCATTAGAATTATCTTGATACCTAAAATCATAATGTGTTTGTTCTGTACAAGTTAATCATACGTTTATAATTATAGCTAGTCGTTAGATATTAACGGTCTAAGTAATTTTGTAAAATATTACTCGTAAATTACTAATGTATATGTTATAATATTTAGCTATTATGATACTAGTTGATAGTTGTAAAATCGTCCTATATATTAAACTATAATTACTAATAAACTATTAATTTTTGGAATTATAATTTTTTATCATCATTGTATTATATTCGGGGGTATATTGCTTGTGGAACTATAATTAGGATCCGAAAAATAAAATATGTGGATAAAAGTTTTTTTTTTAATATTATTTTTTTTCCATTAAGACTTGCTCCCCAAGGCAAAAAATAACCGCCTTATAAAAGCCCCTAGAATGATAAAACATTCCTTAAAACCCTTGTTCTCGAGTTTGAAGAATACTCTAATGGAGATCAATTTCTCAACTCATTTCCCAGTAAAATTCTTCGATGGCATAACAGAATCCGATGAGGGTACGATTCCGATCAACCCATCACTCACTTTCAAATCATTTCAATCTCTAATCAGTCAACAACTCAAAATTTCACCTCATCAAATCACAATCTATTTCGAACGCAATGATCAAAACCCTAATTTTCATCAAAACCATCATCGTCGTCGTCACCCTGTTACAAGAAAATTCAATTTCTCATCGATAATGACCGATTCTGATTCGTCCTTTTTCTGGGTCGTTAAAAAACGTTCTCGCCGAACTCGAAGAAGAAATTCCAGGATTATTAATAATTTTCCTTCTCCAGGTGATGTTCTTCCTAATTTTGTGCTTCTTAGAAGGAATATTGAAGAATTTGATTATATGAAAATAGTAGAAGAGAGAGAAAGGGAGAAGTATTTGATGTCATTAAGTTTGAATTCAAATGTTTACTATGATTTGAATTATTTATATGGTTATGGAGGTTTAAGGTTCGGTGATGATGGGGCTTCGTCTTCTGGTAATGGAAGTAGTATTGATGTTCATAGACAATGTGACATTTGCTTGAACAATGCTATCAATGGAGGTGAAACGATGCCGTTTCATTTCTGTACAAACGACGTCGTTGTTTCAGATTTCCGGTCGACTGCGGGCCCCATTGCTCCTCCTTCAAAGACGGCGTAATGGAGTATAGTTATGGTCTTAATGTGAACAGGGGAAAACAGAGGAGTGGCATTAAATAGTGAATTATCCAAAATTAGGGTTTTAATTTGGGTGTGATTTTGATTAATCCCCAAATCCCAATAGTTTAAGATTATAATATCATTTAGGGTTTATGAGATTGAATGTAATCAATCAATTATGGGTTTATTTTTGGGTTTGTTGATGGATAATTTTAATTTTAGTTGAGGAGAATAATGCCCTCTTGTGAATTTTTTGGAGGTTAGCCTTTGACATTTTCCTCATATGGAAAGGTTATGCAATTGCAAACTACTATTACTATTAATAAAATTGTAGTTTTATTTTTAGGTAATTAATTTGTTTAATTCTATAATTAATTGTAAATAATATTTTCTGTTTAATTTATTTGTTACACTTGTATTGCATTAGAAACTAGTATTCACTACTATACACACATATTCATTAATATTGTTTTTTCCTTTTATTTTAAATCAAAAGTGTAAATATTGATTTTTTTTCTTTTATTTTAAATCAAAAGTGTAGCAAAAAATTTGAAATAGATTGTGTATAATTTTGTATATATATATTTTCTTTGTTTTAATTTTATTTTGTGAAAAGTTAGTAATCAAAATATACATACTTTTGCTAGTATGATATTGAGTTGTGTTTGTGGATTGGAAATCTTGGTTATATTTTTATATTGATAAATATTAAAATATATAAATAGATGGATTTAGATGAAGTCAACAACTTTTATGAGTTGATACAATATCATATAATATCTATGTAAGGTAGTTAGAAAAAGGTCACTTGTGTTGAATTAGTCTTCCTTCACTTAAGTTTAATTCAATGATTTATTGAATTGAACTCCTTAATTAATTATAAACTTTCTAGAAAAAGCTAGATGTGACTTGTTATTTCTAAAATCAAATTAGTCTTTCCTTTCAAAATTGACAAAAGTCATGAGAGAACCTATATTTTCTTCCATTTACAATTCTACTTGCATGAAAGTGGAATTGTTTTTTTAGGGTGTTTGGTTTATTATTTTTTGCTATAGCTAACAGATTTCATTAACATAATTATTATAAAAATTGGATAATCATTATCATTACTCGAGGGTAATGATTACCATTACTTTGTTACCTCTTAAAAAGTTGTGGAAATAATTATCTTTTCTCTTCACGTTCTCACAAAATTATATACAACAAGCTCCACTATTAATGGCCCTCTATATTAGTCCTATTGTTTGTTACCCATACTTTTTAAGTTTTTATACCAAATAAAAATTTAACAATAACACTTATTGTTACCTTTATCCTTTCTTATCCATTTCCTTTTAATTTCCTTTCCTCTCTTAATACCAAAATCTCCATTAGATTGTTTTTAGCTTAAACAACTAGTTGGTAGTTGAATGGATTACATAGTTCGATTAACTGATTTTATGAACTTATTTAATAGGTGACTTTAAACATGGTTCTTAGTGTAGCTTATTTATAAACAGCCAATTCATAACAAATTTTTAACCAATTAATTTACTAAATATTAACATTAGGTAGTTTGACTACTAAATATTAAAAATTAACTAAAATTGTCTGATCAATTATTTTATAAAACACCCCTTAATTAACCAAAATTATTTCAACATCCATCTAAAATTGTGTTAAGCTCGAAAGTTGATGTTATTTGTTTAGCTTTATAAAGAGCTTAGCTTAGTCAAAAAAATAGTCATCACTTGAATATGATGTTGAATTGTAAATCTTAACTACTTTGGAATTCATTTTAATGGATGTATTCAAGTTCAAGAGTTGAATGTGTCTTTTGTTTCTTCCCCCTTGTTCTATTTTGACTCAATGTTGCACTAAATTGAAGAATCTTAAGAAGAATAAATATTGCATCATATAAATTTTATTTAAGTGGAATCCATTAATTATATAATAAGAATAATAAAATGTTGTTGTGGTATATACTATATACATCGTTGAATCATTCACAAGCCTAACCAGATCAAACAAACCACAATGGATTCCCTTGAATCTCCTAGCTAGGGTTCATGTTAATGTAGGGTTTTATTAACACTACTTAATTTGTGTCTTTGAATTTAATATACCCCTAGGTTTCTTTTCAAACGTTTCATATAAACAGAAAACTTAACAAAAACTATTATATAAATAGGAAAATTAACAAAAACTATTATACAAATAGAATAATTAACAAAAATCTACATGTAAAAAGAAAAATTAACAAAATCAACCAACATTAATAATTATCAGCACGTACAGCAATATAAAACTAACTGAAAAATTAACAGAAAAATATTTATAAAAAAATAAAGAAAACATGAAGCACAAATTGAAATTTACCATCAACAACGTACAAAATCCGAAAAATTATGATCTACCAAAAAAAATATGTTAGAAAACTAACTAAAAATGGATGATGCCAGTTGAATAAATGGTGAAGGTTGAAGGATGAAGATTAATGGTTAAAAAATAAAGGTTGAAGAATAAGCGTAACAGATTGAAGATTGAAGGTATAAGTGAAAAAATGAAGGTGAAAATAAAAGTGAAAAACTTATAAACCTAAATTCCCTCCTTTTGCGAATTTGAATTCCCACAGAATACTATTGGCGACGAGACAGAGACAGATTATACCCGTAGACATATTAATGGCGACAGGATGGAGACGAAAAATGTCTGTAGCAAACTTTGGGGACAAGATGAAGACAAAATGCCTATAGCCAACCTTGGCGAACGGGACTCTCCTGCTGTCTCCATCCCGTAGCTAAGCTCAGCGACAAATTATCTCAACATCAGTTTGTTTTTTTTAGTGTTATCTTAAGTTTTCTACTTTTCTTCCGAATGTTTTAAAAGTAAAACAAAAATTATATTTATACCTCTTAAGTCCATCAATATATAAAAATAAAAAGTTCCATATTAATTAAATTTATTAAAATGCAACTTGATGATAAATTTTCAAATAAATAAATCAAAAAATATGAATATAACTATTTACTTTATTACTTGTCCCATTTTAGTGTTTTATAATTCAAATAAAGTTTTATCGGAATTAAATACTAATGTACAAAAAAAATATAGTTAAATTTTATATTATTAGAATTATCTTGATACCTAAATTCATAATGTGTTTGTTTTTCACAAGTTGTACTTTTATAATTGTAGTTGTTAGATACTCCTGTTAATGGTCTAATTAGTTTTGTAAAGTATTACTCCTATTCGATAAATGTAGCTGTTTTGATAATGAAACGAAGAAGTGTAAAGACACTTGAAACACCTGGAGTGGAAGCGTTATCGAGATCAACGATCAACGGAGTGGAAGTGACCTGAATTCCTGCAACGCAACACGTTAGCCTTGCCCGGGGGTGATCTCCCGGAAAAACCCTCCGACGCTCAAATCAGATTGGTGATGAGATCAATAAATGAATAATATTAACTTGGATGTAATGTAATATATGGAGATGCTGAATGATTGTATTCGGGATTTTTGGTGAATAATAATTTGGGCAGAGTTTCGTTATAGGATAATGAGCTTGAACCAAAATTGGTGCTGGTGGGTTTTATTTATAAGAATTAGAGGGAAGTTATTCCAGGATAAAGGAAGGCATGATGGGTCTCATGGGGAATGGTGGTAAGTGATGGGCAGGTACTTTAGGATCATGGAAGTTACTTGCTTGATAGCCAAGCAAGACGGTTGAAAAGTTAAGAAAAAGCCCCTTTACCGAGAGTCAGCAAGGTCCACGAAAAGTCAAAAGGTATTAAGGTAATATAATACTAATAATTAAGTAAATAAATAAATGAATAAATAAATGTTACCATAACAATAGCTATTAAGATAGTTGTAGGCTTGTAGTTGTAAAATTGTTTGGATACCATAAATACTAGCTAGTGATTCTGCTAATAGCAACTATCAAACTAGACAAATATATATATATATATATATATATATATATATATATATATATATATTCATAATTTTTACTCGTAAATAATTAAAGATATTTACATAACAACGAAAACAAATATTAAAATTACCTTTTTTGTAGTAAAACAAAATTTTAAAATAATGCGAGTCACAAGATAAAATTACTACTCTGCAAAGTGAATATCGATAAATATAGTTATTACTTATCAATTACAATATTTTTTTAGTGTAACATTCAATTATTTTAAGATTATTTTAATGTTGCTAAGAACTATGTGACTTGAGTAAACATTTGATGAGTGCATTCATGTATGACTCTTGGGTTTAAAATCCAATGGGTGTGATAATGTGGGAGATTAAGTTGTTAACTTAATGATTGTAGTGTTTAAGTGTGATTTATTGTGGAAGAGTATTCATGAAAATTATTAGTGTTAATGATGATTAATGAAGAAGTGCAAAGGGCTTTGATAGATGCTTGCTCGAACAGAATTCTGACAGAGGAAGTCTGATGGTTGCTCGATCGAGCGAGTTTTCTTGGTTGGTCGAGCGGTTAGACAGAATGCATCCAGAAGGTGTCTGTAGCCTAGGTTGCACTAAAACGGACACGGACACGACACGGGTACGGGAAAACGCCAACTTAAAAATGGCGGACACGGGAACACGAAAATGGTAATATAATAAATATATCAAATTAAAGATAATTTTACAATCTTTCATTTGATATATATAAATAAACACTTTAAAAACATAAAACTCACATAATACCAAAGACCCCACTTTACCAATTCCCCATTCTATATCCCCTTGTTTATTTCTCGGTAAAACAAGTCAAAAATTAAGACCTCATTTCCCGCACGTCTAACGGCGCAAGTTAGAACATAAAGTTCCCACTCAAAACTCAACATCCTTCTTCCTCCCTTTTAACACCACCCCACCAAACTCATCCCCACAAACCCTAACCTTTTTTGCTTTGAAATTCCTTCATTTCTCTCATTTTACCCACACAAGATCAAGATGGCACACAATCCTACTCACAGGTGCAAGTTAGCAACACCAAGCTCACCTTCCATCTCACAAACTACTAAAAAAAGACATCCAAAGCCTTCTAGTACTACCTCAACATCTACAATCTATAACCTTACAAATCACTTTTCAAGGTTACATCCTAATCCAAAAAAACCCACTATTTTCCAAAACCTACCTACCCAAAACATATAGATTCTCATTTACAAGGTAAAGCACTCTCAAAATCGGTTAATTTAGACCCTAAAAATCCTAGCTTTTATGGTCAAAATGTTGGAAAACAAGGTAAAAAGATGGGTTTGGAAAGTGGGAAGAATAAATCTTTGGTGGTTGTTCATGAAGATATTGTAGAATCTAAGAAGGAATTGAAGAAAATGGGTAGAGATCAGTCAAAGAAAGGAGGAGAAGCAAATAGTAATAAAAAAAAAAAACACGTGTCCTTGCCGTGTCCACATGTCCGGAAAAATATTAAAATATTGGACACTTCATTTGGCGTGTCGGACACGGATTTTCGCGTGTCTGTATCCGACACGTGTCCGACACGCGACACGCAGGTTCAGGGGCGTGTTCGTGCTTCTGAGTCTATAGCTCGCTCAACTAAGCGAGCTCTCTGTTCCGGTCGAGCGGATCCTCTGATATGCCTAGGATGCTGTTTTTCGACCTTTCAAGTTCTTGGAGCTGTTTCATATCATTCATTATTCAATATTAATCATGTATTCAGTGAGCAATTGACATTAATGTATTTGGTACTATATATATGGAGCTCTCATACTCACTCAAACATACATGAAACACAATT
Organism: Amaranthus tricolor; assembly: GCF_026212465.1. NCBI lineage: Eukaryota > Viridiplantae > Streptophyta > Magnoliopsida > Caryophyllales > Amaranthaceae > Amaranthus > Amaranthus tricolor. The sequence continues at coordinate 26,405,018 of NC_080057.1, read as the reverse complement.
CCTAAGCCAAACACATAGCCTTTTGTTTTTATCTCTTACACAATTGTAATACTTTATTTGTAGGAGTATTTTATACTCCATTGATATAATATAAACGGAAACTGCACACGACGGAGGACGTAGCCGTTATTGGGTGAACCTCCTTAAATATTTGTGTCTCTTTGCTTAGTTTTACATTATCAAACGTTGTCTTGTTCATTATTATTTGTATCGTTCATCTAAGTTCTTAGTGTCGTAACGATCTTTGCAAACATTTCAAATATTATTAATCGGTTTTTAGCTTAACAACTAAACTATCACCAAAAAAATGTTAAAAGGGCAATATCGTCGAGACGTCTATTTCTTGTCCCATTTTAATCAAAAGAATTAATTCCATGCCTAACTTCCTAAAATAATGTAATAAAAACCTCTGATCCCGCCTAACTACTTCCGATTATTTCTATTGATAACGGCCCACTAAATAGAACTCATCAAAACCTATTTTAATTTGAACTAGTAATACAATATTACCAAATAATACTCCCTTGTTTTTTTTTTTCTCAAATTAAATACTCCTACTATATCATAATGTTCTTTTCATTTAAAATATTCTATTTTTAGTAGGATAATTTGATTAGATGGTAAAATATATTCATGTGAAATCTTATTAGATTCGTCTTAAAGTATTCTTTTCTATTATATATTTTTTATAATTTTTTATAATACGTATTTAGAGATATTAAAACTCAAAGTTTACTTTGAAAACTGTGTAAAAACTAAATGGAAAAAACGTTAGAAAACGAAAAGAGTATATATATATAACCCCCTACAGTCTACAATTGAGTATTCCTTAATTAAAAGCCCTTTTAATTATCGTATGGATTTTGAATTAAGAATACTAGCTCTAATTAATGGCGGTCGATAAATGTTAAAAATCCCTACAAATTTTAAGTGGTCGTCATTTCTCGCTTGATTGTCGGAATTGGGTATATAATATGTCGTTGAAAAGCTCTTGAAGTCTAGTTTCTAATGACGCAAACTTTGTATCAATACGATTTTTTATAAAAAGTTATGCCCAATAAATTGAACATGTAACAAATTTCAGCACAAACAAACTTTAAATGATCGTTATTTCTCACTCGGTTATTGAAATCAGGCATATAATATATCATTGGAAAGGTCTTGAAGTCTAGGGTTTTAATGCCGCAAACATTTTTTGTCCAAACGACGTAGTTGTTCGAGATTTTCGAACTACTGCGGACCCATTGGTCCTCCTTTAAAGCTCAAACCCCGTAACTAATGGATGAGTTTATTTTTGTTTAGGAAAATAATTAATGCCCTCCTTTTGTCATTTTAATTTTTTGTAGGTCAGATCAAATAGAGGTTGTGCAATTGCATTCTACTATTACTATTGATGCAAAACCCAGAGTTCAGAGAAAAGAAAGAAAGAAATTTTTATTCAGATTTTTAAAGAAAAGAAAAATGTATCTCAATCAGTCCAATAAATTTACAACAATATATATATATATATATATACAAAGTTAGAAAAGAGCTAAGCTGTCACTAGCTGTCACGTGGGAGCTGTAAAAGAACCCTTAGAGGATGAGTCATCAGTAACATCTCCAATACCCCCCCTCAAACTTGGGTTGGTTGCAGAGTCAATCATTCCAAGTTGGGAAAGCAAAGAATGAAAATATGGAGATGGTAATGCCTTGGTGAACAAATCAGCTAGTTGGGATGCAGTAGGCAAATAAGTGAGCTGCAGCAAACCTTCCAAAACTTTGTCACGAGTGAAGTGACAATCGATCTCGATGTGTTTAGTTCGCTCGTGAAATACTGGATTTTTAGCTATGTGAATGGCCGATTGATTGTCACAATGTAAGGTGACTGGGGTGAGATTAGTAATACCCAATTCTTCTGATAAACGGACAAGCCAAGTGACCTCACTTGCTGCTGCTGCCATGGCTCGATATTCAGATTCAGAGGAAGACTTAGACACCACTGATTGTTTCTTGCTCTTCCAAGAGACGGGAGAAGAGCCTAGTTGTATTAAATAGCCTGTAATTGACCTTCTACTGTTGGGACAAGAACCCCAATCAGCATCAGAGAAGGCTTGAAGAGTTAACTGAGTATTCCCATTTAAAAGAATACCCTGACCAACTGTCCCTGCTACATATCGCAAGACATGATGAAGGGCTGCCAGATGTGGAGTTCGAGGAGCATGAAGGAACTGACTAAGAGTTTGAACCGCATAAGAAAGATCTGGTCTGGTATTAGTCAAAAAATTCAGCTTACCAACCAAAGACCGATAGGTACTAGGATCATCACACAAGTCACCCTGATCAAGATGAAGTTTGAGATTGATCGGGAGAGGAGCTGGGGCTGGATGGCGAAGATCCATTTGTAAATCTTGCAACAGTTCCTTGGTGAATTTCATTTGAGTAAGAATTAGACCATCAGAAACATGAGCAACTTCCATGCCAAGGAAGAAACTAAGACTACCCAAATCCTTGATACTAAAAAAATTATCCAAATGATGTTTGAGAGCACAAATCTCTTCTGAATTGGTACCTGTTAAGATAATATCATCAACATAAACTTCTGCCAAAGTGATATGTACTCCTTCCCTTTTTATGAAAAGGGAGTAATCTGATTTGGACTGAAGAAAACCTTGAGTGGAGAGAACATGAGTTAACTTGGCATACCACTACCTTGACGCTTGTTTAAGACCGTAAAGAGATTTCTTAAGCCTACAAACCTTATTAGGAGCTGCAGAAGATCCAGGAGGAAGTTTCACATACACTTCCTCATGGAGGTCCCCATGGAGGAAGGCGTTATTCACATCTAACTGAAACAAGGGCCATTTGTGGTGAGCTGCAAGAGCCAAAATACATCTAATAGTAGACATTTTAACCACAGGAGAGAAAGTTTCTTCAAAATCAATACCATATTTTTGTGTGTACCCCTGAGCAACCAAGCGAGCCTTGTACCTTTCTAAAGTTCCATCAGCCTTCAACTTGACTTTGAAAACCCATTTGCAACCTATAGCTTTCTTGTGTGGAGGCAAATCTACAATATCCCAAGTATTATTTGTTTCAAGAGCATCAAGTTCTTTCTGCATAGCTGCCACCCATGAAGGATCTTTAGAAGCCTGAGTATAAGAACGTGGTTCAGAAATAGAGAGGACTTTGGACAGAAGATTGTGATGTGAGAGAGGCAAGGATGTGAAAGAAACAAGATTGCACCAATGCTTCTGAGCTGCGTAGGTTTGGTAGTCTGAAAAATATGAAGGGACTTTGGAGGTTCTAGTAGAATGTCTGACTGGTGGAGGAGGAGGTGGGGAAGAAGCTGGTGAAATTAAAGGGGAATTTGAAGTGGTGACATATAAAGAAGAAAGGTCTACAAGAAGTTCATCAGAAGGAGAAGAAACATTTGCAGGGGAAGAATCCAAAGAAGAAGAAGATGGTGAAACAGGAGTATCATCTAGTTGGAAAGCATCTGGCAGTGGGAAATCTGAGAAAGGAATAGAAATAGTGGACTGTGGTATGTAAAAATTAGAAGCATATGTAGAAGCTGGTTGTTTAGAGTAATGAAAAGGAAAGTACAATTCATGGAAAAGAACATCCCTAGAAACAAGGATTTTATTTGTAGATAGATCTAGTACCTTATAGCCTTTTTGTGTGGGTGGGTAACCAAGAAAAACGCTTGGTGTTGATCTGGGGTCAAACTTGGATCTGTGAACTGGTGAAGTCAAAGCATAGCATAGGCAACCAAAAGGTCGAAGATGAGACAGATCAGGAGCAGAATTGTATAATTTCTTATATGGTGTCTTATTAAACAAAGGTTTAAGAGGCATTCGATTAATCAAGTACGTAGCACAAAGAAGGGCCTCCCCCCAATATTGCAATGGTAACTTTGCTTGGAAAAATAAAGATCTGGCTGTGGCTATCAGGTGTCTATGTTTTCTTTCAACTACACCATTTTGCTGCGGTGTATTGGTACAACTAGTCTCATGTACAATTCCGTTGTTACGATATACTTGCTTAATGTCACCTTCACATAGTTCCTGTGCATTATCAGATCTAATAACAAGGACTTTAGTAGAAAAATGCAATTCAACATACAAGAGAAACTTCTTAATAATAGAAACCACATCGGATTTATACTTTATTAAATGTGTCCAAGTAGCTCGAGTGAAATCATCCACTATTGTAATAAATTGGTTACATCCTGAATGTGTGGTGACCTTATAAGGCCCCCAAATATCAATATGCAAAAGCTGAAATGGCTTTACAGTTTTGATACTACTCTGAGGGAAAGGTAACCGATGTTGTTTAGCTAGAGGACATATATGACAAAAAGTGGAAGCTATACAAGAAGAAACATCACAATCAGGAACTAAATGCTTTATTTGCGTAAAAGGTAAGTGGCCTAATCTTAAATGCCAAAGTTGAGCAGAAGGAATAGAAGCAGTGGTAGAAGCTAAGAAAGCTGTAGAACATGCTGGAAAGGTAGCACGATATAATCCTTCTTGTAATCTACCAAGAAGAATTGGTGACTCTGTCAATAACTGCCCCTAAAGAAAGCATTTACTGTGATTAAAAGAAATTGTGCATTTAAGATCAGAATAGAGGCGATGCACAGATAACAGATTGAAATGAAACAAAGGAGCATGTAACACATTATGCAAAACCAAATTATTTTGTAATCTAACAGAGCCTATGTGAGAAATAGGAACGTGTTTCCCATTAGGAATAGTAATCTTTGCATTTAGATCAGAAATAGGTTTATAAGTATCAAACATAGCCAAATCAGTGCATATATGATCGGTTGCTCCACTATCCAAAAGCCAATCATGAGTAGGACATGATAAGAAACACATAATACCTGCCATATGAGCTTGAGGAGTAGAAGTATTCGAAAGAGCACCAGGAGTTGAGGTATTCACAGAAGAAACTTGTGAAAGAGAGGATTGTTTGTGCAGCAATTCTATCAAATAGTTATACTGTTCTTTGGATATGGAAGGGGAAGCCTCAGAGTGAGAAAAAGCATAAGGCCTCTCAGTACCAGAACTCTCAGTAAGAGATTGTGAGTCAGAGTAAGTAGAAGAATAGACAAAAATTTTCTTATCTTTGAAGTCTTTAAAATCCGAAGGATATCCATGAACCTTGAAACAACGTTCATAACTATGGCCAGGTACGTTGCAGTGAGTACAGAAATAGGAAGAAACATGCCTTTTAGAGCCATTATTCTTGCCTTGAAACTTAGTATTGGTCTGAGATGGAGCAGCAGTCTTAGGAGCATTAGAATAGAATGCCAAAGAATTAACAGAAGAAGGTTGATGGAACAGAGCTAGATTCTTGTGTTCCTCCTCTTGAGAGAACAAGCGATAAGCATTAGAAACATTTGGTAAAGGATGCATCATCAAGATATTACCTCGAACCGAAGAGAATTGATCATGCAGCTTCATGATAAATTGAATAAGCCTATGCTCTTGTTGTTGTTTGAGAATGCGTTGTGTCAAATTACAGGTGCATTTATTACAGATACAGACAGGAGTCGGATCAATTGCCTGCATCTCATCCCAAAAACCTCGAATTTTCGTGTAAAATTCAGCAACAGATAGATTACCTTGAGTAATTTCAGCAATTTGTTGTTCCAACGAGAACAATTGCGTTCCAGTCGTATGACCAAAACGATCATCGAGATCCTTCCAAATATCAGTAGCATCTTGAAGATACAAAACACTCTTTGAGATTGTCGGCTCAAGATTGAAAAGAAGCCAGGAGACAATTAGATCATTGCACCTTTCCCAAGCAGAGAAGGTTTTATCATCAGGTGAAGGTCGAGGGATAGCACCGGTAACAAATTTCAGTTTGTTACGAGCCGAAAGTGCAACAAGCATAGATTGCTTCCAATCAGAGTAACCTTTACCATTGAATTTAGTTGAAACTAATTGCTGTGAAGTCTGATCAGTTGGATGAATGTAGAAAATACTAGAAGGATCTTGATTGAGAGAAAGAGATTGCGAAGAAATTTCAGAAGACATGATTGAATTAGAAAAAAAAAAAAAGATTGAATCAGATTAAAGAAGAAGATTGAATTAGATTGAATCAGGAAAAAAAAAAATAAAAGAGATTGCGAGAAAGAATTTGTAAATTGGAGTAAAGAATTGCTAACACGAGAAATGGTGGAGAAAACTGAGAAAACGAAGAAGAAAGACAGGTCAAGACCTTGTTTGCTCTGATACCATGATGCAAAACCCAGATTTCAGAGAAAAGAAAGAAAGAAATTTTTATTTAGATTTTTAAAGAAAAGAAAAATGTATCTCAATCGGTCCAAAAAATTTACTATAATATATATATACAAAGTTAGAAAAGAGCTAAGCTGTCACTAGCTATCACGTGGGAGCTGTAGAAGAACCCTTAGAGGATGAGTCATCAGTAACATCTCCAATAACTATCAATGAAATTGTAGTTTTATTTTTAAGTAATTAATTAATTTGTTTAATTTTTTATCGTATAAGTGTTTTGTCATTTAATTGCATTGGTTTTTTTTTTTTAATCTTTGTTGCATAGTCATATAAGAATTGTTATTTGTTTTGTGGACGCATTTGGGCCTATTATATAGTGCCCTTTAAGTCTTTAATATTTGGATAGGTGATCATTTGGTATTGTTCTCTTGGACTTTTGCCTCTATGCAATTGAACAAAGGACTTATTCTATCCAACTCCAGTATTTAACAAATTTATCAGTTAGATCTACTGTTGAATACGTTAAATATTTTAGTATCTAGTCATACTTTTTTATTTAATCACATGTGTACATAGAAAAGAAATTATTTAATATTGGTTCATAAAAAAATTAATAATAATTAAGACTGAATATTTTAGAATGAATCATTATATTATAGGATAGATTGATCGGCATGTTATAATTAATCGTGTTACGATCGTAAGATTTTACGGACGTCTACATTCCACCTAATTATGATGTACATTACAATAAATATTGTTGAATTGGTTCCCCTACGTACACTTCTTCGTAGGATCCTAATTCCCTTGTATCTCGTTTTGATTATTGGATAATATAAAAATATTAATTAAAACCCTTGTTTGCTTTTCGAGTTTGAATTAAGAATATTAGCTAGCTCTAATGGCGGCCATCAATTTGTCTACTCTTTTCCGAGTGAAATTCTTGAATGGCTTAACAGAATCAGATTGGGGTACAATCCCAATTGCAATCAACCCTAATTTTTATGAATTACCTCATTCAATTACAGTCTATCTGGAACACAATAATCAAAATCATCATCAAATCGCAATCCCAATCAATAAATTCATTTTCTCTTCAATAAGAAATGATTCTACAGGTGAAGTTATTCCTAATGTGGTGTTTCGTAGAAGGTGTTCTGATTATATGGAAATGGTGGAAGTGAAAGAGAGAGATTGGGAAAATTCTTTGAGTTTAAATTCAATAAATATTTATTATGATTTGAATTATGAAGGTTTAAGGCGATTTAGTCATGATGCTGCTTGTTCTTATTCTTCTGTTAATAGAAGAAGTAATAGTAGTAGTTATGATAAAGTTCATCGTAGACGACAATGTGATGTTTGCTTCAAGTTCGACAATGCTAGGAACGGATCAGATGAAACGATGCCGTTTCATTTTTGTCCAAATGACGTCATTGTTCGGGAATTTCAAACCACTGCGGGCCCCATTGCTCCTCCTTCAAAGCCAAGACGACGCCGCAATTAATAGAGTATAGTATAGTTTGTTCATGGATGATTTTATTTTTAGTTTAGCAAAATAATGCCCTTCTTTTCTCAATTTAATTTTTTTTAGGTTAGATCAAATAAAGGTTATGCAATTGCATATTACTATTACTATCAAGAAAATTATAGTTTTATTTTTATGTAATTAATTCTTTAATTGTTTTTATCAATTTTATTGGTTTTTCATTTGATCTCATAGTCATTATAATATTTTCAGTTTAATTTATTTGTTACACTTGTATCGTATAGTCACTAGTATTCACTACTATACACTCATATATATATATATATATATATATATATATATATATATATATATATATATATATATATATATATATATATATATATATATATATATATATATATATATATATATATATATATATATATATATATTAATACCAACACAAATCCAAGACACACTTTAAAAAAAAGTTAATATTAATACTTTTAAATCTATAACTATTACTAAAACAAAACACTGCTAATGTCATTACTTTTTAAAATTGCTTACATGTGATTGATTTTATTACTTTCTAAATATGACTATAATATTATTTATATTGATTGATTTTTTACTTGCCACATCATTTAATGTATTAGAAAGTCATAGAAGTATATTTTATTTTACTTTTTTCAAGTTTTTTATAAAATCTTTATCATGTTTTTTATTAAATGAGTATATGATACTTTGAGATGGTTAAAAGAAAAGCCGTAAATTTATTTATATTTTTTTGTTTATACAAATATGTCATAAATTTTTTATAAAGCTGTGCATCGCACGGACATTATCTAGTATTCTTACTGTTATATACTACCTCCATATTATTGCTTTTTCCCATTTTAGATTTTTGTTAATTAAATAAAGTTTTAACGTAAGTAATTACTATTTACTAATGTATAAAAAAATATTGTTAAATTTGTTTTGCACACTTTTATAATGGTAGTCGTTAGATATTAACGATTTGATTAGTTTTGTAAATATTGTTGGGTAAATGTTGCTATTATGATGAGTCATTTCCCTAAATAATGCAAATTATAAAGTATTTCCCATTTTGCTTGAAATGGAAAACTAATTCCCACATTACCGTCCACGTAGGATAGCTTTGAGAAATATATATATATTTTTTAATATAACCGCTATATGAGGTAGCGGTTTTATTCAGGGATCTGGAGTAAAACGCCATATGAAATGGCGGTTTGGTAATGGGAATTTAAAAAAAAAAAAAAAAAAAAATATGTTAAGTAAACCGCCACTTGAAGTGGCGGTTTGGTAGCAGTACAAAACAGAATGTCGAGCTTGGTTCTTCATTCCATTATCTTCTTTGCTTCTTGCTTCTTGGTGCCGGTATCTTCTTAAAAAAAAAAAAATTTCTTCACTCTCATTTACTTCAAATATACAATTCCTCTCATTCAACTAAACTAATTAACTACATTTCCATCCTTTCCTTGTAAAGTAGATCATTTTCATCCTCATCTAAGGTATGAATAAAACCTTAATTTGTTTTCAATATGCAAAATTTTTTTTTTTCATTATTGTTTTCAATTGAAGTTATAAATACGTTGATTGTTTATTACATTCTCTTGTTTTCATGATATAAGCTTACATTTTACATATTTATAGTTGAATTTTAGGATTTGGTTTGTATGCATATAAAGTGTTTGATGAAATGCTTCAATGAAAGTTTATTACTTTGTAGGGTTAGTTTAATGGTTTTAGTATATATTCATGGTATTTTTAGCTTTTATATTTGTAATGAACTTTCTAATAAGTGTTCTAATACCTTAATATCACAAATTCTTGTATTCAAATTTACACTTCCCTTACTCACATTCAACAATTAAGTGTATGTGAAATCAAATGAAAAATATGTTTGTACTTGCTGAATATGGATCAATATCCCGTTATAGTGTATTGGGGTGGGGAAGTAAGTTATACTGGATCTGATGTTGGGTATAATGGAGGATTAAATACAGTGATGTTTATCCATCGTCAAAATACGACTTTTGAGGTGTTTGTTAGCAAAGTCTATGATGTAATTGGTTGTGATCGCAACTCTTATATGTTAAAAATGGAGATGAAATACCCGGTGACTGGGAAAAATGTGTTAGTCCCGATTAAGAATGATGAAAGCATAAGTGCTCTTGCTTATGCGGCATCACAAGCCCCTGGAACGGCAATGGAGGTTTATGTTGAATTGGTTGCAAATTTGGATAATGCGAGGGAAGTCATGACTAGCATGGAACTTCCAGAATCAGGTCCTAGTGTATGCCATGATACATTCACAGAAATGTTAAGTAACCCAAATTACGTTAGTGAGCACTTGGATGAGTTTACCTCTCCAACTCATTCACGTGGCATTGGTGGTGGTGTAATGAACACCTTTTCCACGAGTCACTTGGGTAGGCTTAATGCGAACGAGGTTGACTCTTTAGATCAGGAGGATGAGCATATTGATTCCGATTCAGAAGAGGATGATGAAAGAAGAGAAGTCTTTCATTTCGCACTACAAAATACGTATCGACATATAAGAAGTCTTTCATGCCCGTTCCAGACATGTTCACTTGCGATCCTTGGAATGGTCCTACAGTTGTTACAGATCCCTCAATGAAGCGTGGAAAGGGTCGTCCGCGGTCAACTCGTTTACGGAACGAAATGGATGCACCGTTGACGCGTCCTCGAAACACGTGTAGCTTTTGTGGATTTAGTGGTCATAATAAGAAAACATGCCCTCGAAAGTCAAGAAAGTATGTTTTTTTTTTTTTAATTTTGTAATAACATGTTGAATCTGATAATATTTAAATGATTTTTATAACAATTATGTATGTAACAGCGATCATGGCGATGCCGGGCCCAGTTGATCCATCAGTGCTTACGCTTCAGGCGACACACAGGAGCGTAGCTGCGTGGGAGGGCTCCACTGCCCAATTGGTTACTCGACATCCGCTACTATATCGCCGTTTGTTCCCCCGGCTTCCATCAACACTCCTCCTCCACATCCATCGCCTCCGCAAAGGATTATCACATATCAGGGTGCTAGTCAACGACGAGCTCCTGCTCTTAATGTCATTGCGGAGGTTGACGAGTTCACACCATCATCATCCACCGGTGCGCA